>NC_044320.2:56471809-56771809 GCF_007474595.2 Lynx canadensis | reverse complement strand
TAATGCTCATTTAATGTTTTTATTTATTTTATTTTTTACATTTTGTTTTGTTTTATTTTGTTTTGGAGACAGAGCATGAGTAGGGGAGGAACGGAGAGAGAGAGACACACAGAATCCGAAGCAGGCTCCAGGCTCTGAGCTGTCAGCACAGAGTTCAACACGGGGCTCAAGCTCACAGACTGTGAGACGGTGACCTGAGCCGAAGTCGGACGCTTAACCGACTGAGCCACCCAGGTGCCCCTCATTTAATATTTTTAAATTGCTGTGTTGCATCTCAGAAAAAAATCTTAAAATTTACTTCATACATGGGTTATGAATCTTCAAGTTGGAAAATGCCAAACTTATAATAAAGGAGAGATCATGCTGTACAATTCTAAACATCTGAAATGTTTGAATAATATGAAATTGGCTGTACCTTATCATTTGGGGGACATACAAATAAGCCAATTTGCTAGTTTAATTGATGGGTGTGGTAGAAAGTGTTTCTGAGTAGAATTAAGAGGTAGGGATCTCAAATGTATACAAATAAGTGACAGAACCCAAAAATCATTATGTGGTGAAAATTAGTTGCACTGTGTGAAAATGTCAACACTTGACCATTTTTGGTCCAATAATGTTGCAGTTTCATAGGGTTTACCACAGTATAAACACTGAGAGACTTTTGAGTAGGAATAAGGAGCAGATGTATTTTCCAAGTTGCTTCAAGTCATATGCTCTTCTACACACATCTATGGGACATGAAGAGGTGGCTTTAAAAAATGGCAACATGTTGGTGAGGTTTAGTAAATCAAAACATCGAGACTTCTGGCAAGGAACTGAGTTCTGCTTTGCATTGTGATGTAGAATAATTGTCCAATCTCACATAATTGAATTCAATGTCTCTGAACTTCAGACCTGTCTTTTTAATCTATGGAATGTTCCTGGTAATTTGAGTGAAAAATGTATTAATATATTGATCTCTCTTATTCTCAGTCAATAAAAAAGCTTTATAACTGAAGAAAATATTCAGTGTTTTTCTGCCTCTCAGGACTTTCTCTCTTTATCTCCTAGGAAAGTCAAATCTTTACATTCCTTATTCAGGGCTTCCTTGTCCCAGAAGCTTCAAATATCTTTTGTGCTTGGCAGAAAAAAAGTTATCAGATTTCTGGAAGTCAATCTTCATGAAACCTTTCTTGTGAGTGTAGGCCCATTGAGGGTGGTATTCAAGTATTTCCTGCTGTGTTGATTCACAGCAAAACTAATGAAGCTTATGCTTTGGGACCCCCACTTGCAAATTGTTCTTCATTATACATTTCTTTCTATCAGGTGAACTTTGATAGTCAAGGGAGTGATGTTTTTGAGATCTAGCTGATTTTATTTGGGGACATATTTTGCTGGTTTAGTGGGAAATGTGTATGTGGTTTGTAATCACTGCCACTAACTATCAATAATAGTCCCAGGATAGGAATACTTCCCTACTCACTATGTAAACCGTCTGGTGTCATAGCCCAAATAGACCAGAAAAGAACCATATGGCAATGTAAATGTGTTTTTGGGGGTCTTCTACCAAAAGTGTGTTGGCAATGATGGAGAAATGTACATAGACAGAAGTTAGTCTGAAAAAATTTCTTCTATTCATCAGACATGTCATATTTTAAGTAGAAGATTTGATTTTCATGCAAACCCAATCAATATGGAGGTAATTTCCTGTCAAAAGCACACATGCTTAAACCACCTATACAAGTATAAATACAATACATCACACACTTTATTGATGAAATATTTACTGAGGGAATCACATGTAAATAGAATTTTTCAAATTTCCTATTAAGACTTCAAACCCGCAGCGGTATGACAAATCACAAATACATTTTCATGTGATATTTCATATTTTATACATCCCAACTATCAATGATAAACTTTTGACAAAAGATTTTTAAAATTGAGTATTTTAAAATACCATTAATTTTTATATTAAGAAGGCTTGCAGATTGGGGAAAAAGTCCGTAAGATATACTCTTGCATTTACTTTGTGTGTATTTTCAAGAAATAAAAACTGTATCTTTAATTTTTCTGAATGGGAAAAGAAAGTCTAAAGAAACAAATAAATCACAATGGGATGCACTTGTGGTTTCTGATCCAGCATGTAAGGAGCTTAGAAATTTCCACTTCCTCCTAACAACAAGTAAAAGCTGAACAAGCTGAAAAATAGACAACTCCTCTTTGGTTTATCACAAAAATGAGGTCACAGGGCAAATCACTGCCCTGTGAGATTGGAGATACAGGCAGATACAGAGAATCACAACTCACTGGAGTAGAAACTCACAAGCAAAAACCTCCAAGGGAACCAGGGCCTGCCTGGGTGGGAAAACCTGAATTGTAATTGGCAAACTGCTGGAGGCTCAATGGGGACCAGTCTGTGAGTTCAACAAGTCCATAGGACCCAGTTGTGGAGGGAAGTGAAATGTGTGGGCACTATTGTGAGTTTTACTTCCAGCAGTTCAACTTGGATCTCACGTTGAATATTGAAGAAAAATTCCCTGGTGCTTCCAGCAAGAGAAGGAGCGAGGAAGCAATTTGAAATGCTGGAAGGCATTCTGTTCTAGATTAGGAGGCCTACCCTCAGGGGAAATTGTTTTAGTGTAGCCTAATGTGCTGGGATCTTAACTGAGCCTAACCAACCTAGGGGAAGGGAAAAACCCAATTCAAGCCTTTCTGTTCCACGAAACGGAGGGAGAGGGTGACTGAGAAGCACCAGTGAAGTTCAAGTCCAAAAGCACAGGCTTACTAAAGACTAAGATCCAATCAAGACTGTAAAATGTTTCCCCTCTCCCCACACTTAACCACTACATTACTAAAGACCTGTCTGCCAGTTTTCCTTTTATTATT
This sequence comes from Lynx canadensis, assembly GCF_007474595.2. Classification (NCBI taxonomy): domain Eukaryota; kingdom Metazoa; phylum Chordata; class Mammalia; order Carnivora; family Felidae; genus Lynx; species Lynx canadensis. Next base: position 56,768,941 of record NC_044320.2, on the reverse strand, counting down.
TTTTTTTAATTTTTTTTAACGTTTTTATTTATTTTTGAGACAGAGAGAGACAGAGCATGAACGGGGGAGGGGCAGAGAGAGGGGGAGACACAGAATCGGAAGCAGGCTCCAGGCTCTGAGCCATCAGCCCAGAGCCCGACGCGGGGCTCGAACTCACGGACCGCGAGATCGTGACCTGAGCTGAACTCCGACGCTCAACCGACTGAGCCACCCAGGCGCCCCGAGTTTTCCTTTTATATAGTACATCACGTGCACATTAAAAAAAAAATTAACAGGCACTAAAAAAAGGCAAAAAAAATACCAGTTTGAAAAGACTGAACGTGTATCAGAAACAGAGTCAGATATGGCAGTAATGTTAGAATTATCAGACCAGGAATTTTTTAAAAACTATTAATAATGTGCTAAGAATTGTAGCGAAAAAAGTAAACAACACATAAGAACAGATGAATAATGTAAGCATAGAGATGTAATTTTCAAGAAAGAATAAAAAAGAAATGCTACAGAACAAAAATCCTGTAACAGAAATGAAGAATGCCTTGATGGGCTCACTAATAGACTGGACATGACTAAGCAAAGAATCTCTGAGCTAGAGGAGATGTTGGAAACTTCCAAACTTCCAAACTGAAGTTTCCAAAGAAACTTCCAAAACTGAAGAGCAGAGAAAAAATGAAAAAAACAAAAACAAAAACAAAAACAAAAAAACCTCAAAATATCTAAGGATTGTGAGATAATTACAAAAGGTGTAACATACATGTAATGAGCCTGCCTACCAGAATGAGAAAAACAAAAACAAAAACCAGAAGCAGTATTTGAAGCAATAATGATTGAGAATTTCCCCAAATTAATGTCAGGCGCCAAAACCAGAGATCCAAGAATCTCACAGAACACCAAGCAGAGAAGATACCTCCAAAACTACACTAGGCACCTCATATACAAAACAATAATAGGTTTATCAGTCCTTAATATTATAGGCACCTCATAGCTTGAGAAAATTAAAGATAAAGAACAATATCTTGAAACAAAACAGAGGGGGGAAAACAAAATAAAAACAAGTTATACTTTTTCATGTTTATCCAACTCAGGCACACTTCCACCAACACTTAAGGGAAGTTATCATCTTTGCATAATATTGTTTTGTAAATTATTTTCCTCTATAGTATATAGTATAGTATATTGCAAATGCTAACTCTAACTTAATTTATAAACATTGAGTGACACTATCCTACTGATTCTAAATCTAAAGAAATTATTACTCATCTTTAAGCAAACATGTTCTAAATAGTTTTATATTTTAAAGAAATTCATTTATGACTTAAAAAAAGATACGTGTCGGGGCGCCTGGGTGGCTCTGTCAGTTAAGCGTCCAACATCAGCTCAGGTCATGATCTTGCGGTTTGTGAGTTGGAGCCCCGCGTCAGGCTCTGTGCTGACAGCTCAGAGCCTGGAGCCTCCTTCGGATTCTGTGTCTCCCTCTCTCTCTCTGCCCCTCCCCCACTCATGCTCTGTCTCTATCTGTCTCTCTCTCAAAAAAATAAACATTTTAAAAAATTTAAAAAAAAGATGTGTATATTTATATAGTTTGAAACTAAAAAAATAAAATTTAAAAAACACGTATTAACCATATTGAAAGGTCTTATTCATACCTTGTCCTAATCTGACCTGCACACGTTATTAGCCTTTATGCATATACTAAAAAAGGGGAAGAGTATCTGAACTACCTTCACAAATGGTAAGAGTATAATATATACAATTCTATCCCTTTTTTTTTTTTTAATTTTTTTTTCAACGTTTATTTATTTTTGGGACAGAGAGAGACAGAGCATGAACGGGGGAGGGGCAGAGAGAGAGGGAGACACAGAATCGGAAACAGGCTCCAGCCTCTGAGCCATCAGCCCAGAGCCTGACGCGGGGCTCGAACTCACGGACCGCGAGATCGTGACCTGGCTGAAGTCGGACGCTTAACTGACTGCGCCACCCAGGCGCCCCAATTCTATCCCTTTTTATACTTAAAGTTATGTCTTTCAGATTTTATCATGTATTTCCACAGAGAGCTTCTTCATTCTGTTTTAAGAACGTGTGGAATTTAGGGGGACCTGGGTGGCTCAGTCGGTTGGGTGTCCAACTTCTGCTCAGGTCATGATCTCACAGTTTGTGAGTTTGAGCCCCACATCTGGCTCTGTGCTGACAGCTGGGAGCATGAAGCCTGCTTCAGATTCTGTGTCTTCTTCTCTCTGCCCCTCCCCAACTTGTGCTCTATGTCTCTCAAAAAATAAATAAATGTCAAAAATTTTTTTTTAAAAAAAAGAATGTGTGGAATATTGTATGGATATACTATAATTTATTTAACCAGTCTCCTGTTCTAGACACTTAGGTTGTTTCCAATATTTGCTAATAAAATATTTCAATGAATATCTTGTGTATGCATAATTTTATGTATGTAAGATATATACATAATAGTAGATTTGTTATATCAAAAATCATATAACTTTACAATTTGGTACACTGATAAGTTGTCTTCCATTAGTATCATATCAGATAATATTGTAATTAGAAATGTTTTGAGCCTAATTCTCCAATGGAGAAGAGCATTCGTGCTATCAAATCTTGGACTTTTGTTAATCTGTTTGGTGAAAACTGCTTACTCACCATAAACATTTGATTCTATTTCATAGGTTTCAAAAGTTGTTTGTATTTCCTCTTTTGCAAACTCTTTGTTGATATTCTTTATTTGTATTTCTCTCTTTGGTTGTTGGTCTTTTTCTTAAATTTTTTTTTTATTATGTTTCTTTATTTTTGAGAGGCAGAGAGAGACAGAGCATGAGCTGGGGTGGGGCAGAGAGAGAGGGATACACAGAATCCGAAGCAGGCTCCAGGCTCTGAGCTGTCAGCGCAGAGACTAATACGGGGCTCAAACTCACGAACTGTGAGATCACGACCTGAGCCAAAGTCGGATGCTTAATGACTGAACCACCCAGGCACCCCAATTGTTGGTCTTTTTCATATTAGTAAGAGTTCTTTATATATTAAGAGAATTTGTTTATAATGTGAATTGTATTTTCTTTTAGATTTTCAATTGTCTTTTGACTTTGCTTTTGTTGTTTCAGTTATTTATCTTTTTAGCATGTACAGTATTGTAAAATGTATAAACATGTATAATATCTGGATTTTGTTAATCTTTAAAAATCATGAGAATAGTAGACATTCTTGTATTTTTCCAATATTAGTGGGATGCCTTTAGTATAACCCCATTAAATTTCAAGTTGGGCTTGGGATTGATGCAATTATATTTTTTATCATATTAAGGACTGATAAACCTATTATTGTTTTAGTAGGTATTTTCCCTTTCATGTATGGTTGTTGAATTTTATCAACTGGTTTCATATCTAAAGGGATGGGCATATGCTTTTCATACCACATCCCCTTTGTGAGGTTTTTTAAATGTATCACTTTATAGAAAACAACTTGTCAGGTTCCATACATGTTGGTTCTGAAATTAGTTTAATAACATTACAATAATATTTTATTTAATGGCTTAATGGCAATTATTTGGAATAAATAATCTTAATTTTTCAGGTGAAATTGTTCCATAGTAACTTTTGATTTTATAAAGAGTTTTTTATATTTTATACGAAAATTTCTGAGTTTACACAGCTTTTTTTTAAAGTTTATTTTTGAGAGAGAGAGAGAGAGAGAGATAGCACGTGCACATAATTGCGGATGGGGCAGAGAGAGAGGGGGACAGGGCTCTGTCCTGACATCACGAGCTGATGTGGGGCTCAAACTCATGAACTATGAAATCATGACCTGAGCCAAAGTCAAACGCTCCACCACTGAGCCAACCAGGTGCCCCTACACAGTTTTTATAAATTATTTTTTCCTAGGAAATTATTCATGTCATTTGTATTTTAAAATGTAACTTGAAAGAGATGAAAATATTTCTTATAATTTTGATTATTTATTCATCAATTACAATAGTATTTGATGTTTTTTGTGTTTTTCTAAAAATCTCTTACATTGATTTTCAAAGAATTCACTTTAAAACAAAAATAATCAGAAATTGCTTTTGTTCTGCTCTCTTATCCTAATCATTATATTTGTTTTTCATTCTTACTCTCTCTCCCTTTTTTCCTTTTCTCCCTTTTTTTCCCTCATTTCTTTTCTTTTTCCCTCCTTCCTTCCTTCCTTCCTTCCTTCCTAATTCCTCCATCCATTCTTCCCTTTGTTTCTCTCTCTCCTCTCTCCTCTTTCCTTTTCTCCTCTTTGGTAAGTACAACTCTTGGGACCAGTTTTTGTTAGTAATTTGCTCATCTGTTTTCTTATTAATGGTCAAAATGTATTCTGCAATTATTTTGTCAAGAATGGGTAATGGAAACTTCTTGCCTTCTTTCATGTGAAAAGCTAATTTTAACCTGTAAACCTGATGGACAGCTTCACTGAAAACCTGTGGATCACCCTTTTCATGCTTAAGGCTCTTGTGGATAATCCTCAATTGTCTTCCGACACTGAATTTTTTTATGAATAAATCTGAGATAATCTGGATATTTTTTCTCCACAAAAAAAAAAAAAAAAGTGATCTGATCTTTTCTTTGAGATACACAAAATATTCTGTTTTTAGCTTCAAACTCTAAATACGTCCTTAGGATAAAACATGGTATGAACTATTCCATGTGAATTTGCCCTAATATATTATGTTCACGTTTAACATGTATATTCAAGTCTTTTTTAATAATATAATCATATTTTCAAATATTTATTCTGTTCTTTAATTAGATTTTAATTTTTTCTAACATGGTAGTACTCCATGACATAAATGTTGAATCTTCTTTGTCTGTTCTACCACCATTGTTTTCTTTTTCTTTTTCATCATTTTTGCTTTCATTTGTATAATTTTTTCCATTATATCTGCAAAATTCCTTCACCTTGATTTTCACAATATCTATTTTCCCATGAACCCTTTCTCCTTTATCTTCCTGTCTGTAAAAAGTATTTTCCTACTGCTGTATATGAAGTTCAGGGTAGTTCGTGTTCCATCTCTTAGCCCTTTCATGGATCTTATTCTTTGACATGATTGCTGCATTGAATTTCTTAAACATTCATTACAAAATCTGCTTCAGGATAAGAAATTTTTCTGGTGCAAATTTTATGTTCTTGTATTTTATTGCTTTTTGTTTATCTTTACTTTTTATTACAGTATCTTTGTATGAGTGGTGTAGAAGATGGAATTCTAAAAAGGCCGTCAATGACCCATGGCCTTGTGAAACTTCTCCTCAGGAATGCAGATGGAAACTGTCATACCACTAGCCAATAATACTGGCAAAGGTGAAGGGATTTTGCAGATATAATTAGAGTTTCTAATCCGTTGATTCGGGGGTTAAAAGTGAGATTAACCTGGGGATCACCTGACCTCATCACTTAAGTCTTTCATGAGTAGACTGGGCTCTTCTTGGAGACAGACATTCTCCTTCTGACGTTGAGGAAGTATGCTGTGCACTTGTGGGAGAGCTCCCTAAGACATGACTCCAGCCTAGAGGAGTTGAGAGTAATTCATGGACTACAGCCAGCAAGATAATGGGGAACTAAAGACTGCAGTTTGCCGAGAATGAATTCTGCAAAACCTGAATGTTCTTAGAAAAGGACCCCAAGCCTCAAATGACATTGTATCCTCAGCTGACCCCTGGTTTCAGACTGGTGTGACATAGCTAATGCAAGCCCACACTCCTGATCAATGGAAACTGTGACATAATAAATTTGTATTCTTCTAAGCTAAATTTGTGGAAATTTGTTATGCAGAAACAGAAAACTAATACAAATGGCATGCTCGTTCCATATATGTTACTCATTATGCAAGGTACTTCATTTTTCTGGACTGTATTTCTAAGGTCTTTCTGAAGGCCTTTCTTCTTTTTGAGATAACATGGAAATGTCCTGCTCTCTACACATATGGCTCACCTCAATCATCTCTTGTATAGTCTTGAATCTTCTGCTTCTATGAACAAAACTGGCTTCAGAACACCTATGACCATCTGGTATTACCTACAACCATTTTCACTCCAAGGATTGCACACATTATCAATCAGCATTCCTAACTTTTTACACCTCAAGGGGTAGTCTTTTTCCATAGTGTAAAAGCGTTGTCATACTGTTAGAGCAACCACTAGTGAACCATATTGCCCACTCTACCTTCATTTCTTCATTTCATCTTCTTCAGCTGTCTTCTCATCTCTACTAATTTTGACTAACCCGAGTTGTCCTTAAAAAATATACCTGGGGACACCTGGGTGGCTCAGTTGGTTAAGCATCTGACTTTGGCTCAGGTCATGGCCCCACGGTTCATGTGTTCGAGCCCCGTGTCGGTCCCTGTGCTGACAGCTCAGAGCCTGGAGCCTGCTTCGGATTCTGTGTCTCCCTCTCTCTCTGCCCCTCCCGATCTCACACTATGTCTGTCTCTCTCTCTGTCTCGCAAAAATACATAAATTAAATTTAAAAAATAATTTTAAAGAATATACCTGAATCCTAAATTAGTGCAAATTGGAGTCACCAGAGATTTCTCTCCTTCACCCTTTTTGCTTTTTCAATAGTAGCCAGAAGAAGAAAGAGTCTGACTCAGGCAGGTCATGCTGACAATCAATGACTAATATGTTTGTTAATAACCAGTGATAAATAAGTTTGTTAACAATGATTTCAAGTTAGGGCAAAGACTCTGATATTTTATCCGTGTACATTATCTCATATGAGCATATCCGCTCCAGTTCTAAAACAGTGCTATTTCACAATGAACATAGTTTCAACAACAACGGCTTACTGAAACATGTTTAACTGTCTTCTGATGTCTCTGTTGACCATAAAGAGCAAGTTTCCCCATTTCATCCCCTTTCTCTGCCCGTCCACTATCATTTGACCGCCCTGCAAATCACTCTCTTTCTACTCCTCTACTCCGCCCACCACCGGTTTGGTAGTTTTCTCAAAAGGACCTGGTTCTTGTAGCCTTTTCTGCTTTCTGATAGGTTTCCTTGCATCTCCTGATTCCCCACTGCACATTTCCTTGACTCTTCACAAGAGAGACCAGAAAAAGAAAAAACAAACAAACACAGAACGATTCATAATGGTAGAGAGTGAGAGAGGAAAGGCCTGAAATATGTGTGTGTTAATATTTTTGCCCAACAAGCATATATTGAGTTTATTACACTATTTTATTAGGTTTGCGATTTTTCAGTGTATGTAACAATGACTTACTTTCTGAATAGCATCTTCTGGATGTGTATTTCAATCTATACTCCTTTAATCTTTTCTAGGGCTCTAGGTATTTTCTTCTGTTTCTCTTTCCTGTGTTTGCTCCCTTTGCCTCCACTTTTACCCTCATTTCCAGTTTCATAAGTAATTCCTCACACGTCTTTTGGTTTCTCACCCCTTCACCTCACAGTGCAAAATTACTCTTACTCCCCTCCCAGAAAATTACTTTCTCTTTCATCTTGTACCTTTGGCATTCATTTCCTGTGGGGTTTCATCACAAACAGCAGCAGGTGATGTTAACTGTTTAAAAGCCATGCGGAAAAAGGAAATCATAACGCATCTGTTGCCATAGTTAAAATATACACAGTCATTTTAGGTGAAGTGAATTGTCGTAAACAGATTTATATTTGTTTTCTAACTTGATAATTTACATTATCCAATATTAACATATTAAAAACAGGAGGTAACCCCAAAACACTAATCATTTTCTTTTGTGGGATTCTCAGCTACACTGGCAAGAATGAAAGTAGCCAGGGTATAACCTTGAAACTGATAATGTTTGTATCAAGCAACAGATATTCTAAGTACACTTCAAAATTTCCATTTGACATGAAAGTCCCTTTCTAAAATCCTTCTCAGTCTCCAAAATCCTTTTGACTGCTAAAGCAATGTCCTAACACTGCTGGTTTGAGTTTTTTATGGACCATTAAGTTGAGTGCAAAAGTCATAAATTATCTGTAAAAGCTACCCAAATTATAGCTATCTGTGGTTTTTCGATAAAGGCCAAGAATGTGTTTTAAAAAACACACCCCATTGCATGGAAAACGGCCAACCATGGAAAATATGTCTACTATTCTACTTTTAAAATTCTGAGTCACTTAAGTGTTGCCATCAAACTCCTCAACGAGAAAGTCCTCATTGATGCGGGTTTACAATAAATATTGTCAACATTCTTATTACTTGAGTTTAAAAGAGCATGCCATCTGAAAAAGGTAAACCTCCACTTTAACTTTTTTTGCGTGTTTTGAGATGATCCTCAAAAAGTATTTATATATATTTTTTAAAAAGCACAATTATTCTTTCAACTTCACAAGATCATAAAACTCCAATCTACCTGAGCTAAACTAATACATCTGAATCTCATTAATATGCTTACCCAGAACATTCAAACATCAAAGACAGAAACATCTGTATTCTAAATCAGACTTCATTTTATTTAAGAAATAAAAATTATGCAGTCCTTTTCATTTTTGATGTCTACCAAATTTCCTGGATCCCAGTGCTTTATGACTCAGGACCACAGCACTGTCAAGTCTGGAGACGGTAGATAAAGCTGATGGAGACCTTCCTGTGCTAATTACGATGAGAGATAATACGATGATGTCTTGTTTATACTGTATCCCATTTAGAACTGTTTTCTAGGATGCACATTTTCCACATGTTTCTAGAGTTACATCGCATTTAGGATATATCATAAATAGATAGATTTAAATAAAAAATATGTAAATCTTAAAGTGCCATTTAGGAATGTGATATTTACTTGCTTTTGATAGTGCATAGAACAGGGCTCAGAGAACAAAAATGTGGGTTTTGGCCCTAATAATTACGGAATACCATGATTGTTCTGAAGGTGAGAAGTGTAGCAGTTGTTTGCAAAGTTTGATTTTTCTGCAGAGATATATTTGTGTTTGCACACGTGGAATATTGCACCGAGCACTTATCCACGCTTTCTTTGCAAATATCACTGCACTCATTTGTCAGTAACTTTAGAGCATTTATTTATTAACAAATCAATTAATAATAATAAAGAGGAGGCTTTATGGCTACTAAGTTGAAATCAGGGCTTATTGTAAAATGATTGTGATTCTTTTTTCTGGCTCAGTGTCCATTTAATTTCTGTGTGTGTGTGTGGTGCACTCATTAACAATCATTGTGATTCATCCAAGTAGTTGGTTGTGTATGTGAACTTATTATTTTTTTAATAACTTACCTTCTATTTTCTGTTTAATCTTCAATTAAACTGATCCAGAAACTAAAAAGAAGTAATGGGATTAAAAAACTTTAATGTAAGCAAAATCCTTACGTTTGTTCATGGTAAATATTTAATATAGAGGGTAGAGATAATTGTCTCAGCTAGTTTATCTTAATTTTTTGATAGAAAAATGTTTTTTTTTTTAATTTTCTTTTCAACGTTTATTTATTTTTGGGACAGAGAGAGACAGAGCATGAACGGGGGAGGGGCAGAGAGAGAGGGAGACACAGAATCGGAAACAGGCTCCAGGCTCTGAACCATCAGCCCAGAGCCCGACGCGGGGCTCGAACTCACGGACCGCGAGATCGTGACCTGGCTGAAGTCGGACGCTTAACCGACTGCGCCACCCAGGCGCCCCTAGAAAAATGTTTTAGAAATACTCTGTAATATTATAAGTTAATGAACTAGACCATATCTTTTCCCCCAGAAAACCCAAGGTTATTCCTGCTGAGTACTGACTTCCTATTTCCAAGTTTTGTTTTAAGAACTGGACTTAGGGACGCCTGGGTGGCTCAGTCAGTTGAGCGTCTGACTTCAGCTCAGGTCATGATCTCACAGTTTGTGGGTTCGAGCCCCGCATCGGGCTCTGTGCTGACAGCTCGGAGCCTGGAGCCTGCTTTGGATTCTGTTTCCCTCTCTCTCTGTTCCTCCCCCACTCATGCTCTGTCTCTCTCTCTCTCTCTTTCTAAAATAAATAAAAACATTAAAAAAAAAAGAACTGGACTTAAATTATGTCATTTCTACATTGGTAAGCATGCGACATGTATATCATCAAATATTGCCAGAGTTGGACATATAACAACAGCAAGATCTCAAGGGCTTTATCATGTTCTTGAGGAAAAGAGAGAGAGATCGATTTAGCTAATGAAATTTCCTTATTGATATATCAATATCAAAATATCAATATCAAAAGCCTATTTATCTATCTACCTACCTATCACCTATCGTTTTTCCCATTTAAATATTCAATATAACCCCTGTTCTTGAGATACCCAGTTCTTATAACAGACTTGTAGTTTTGTACTTGCTGTCTATATAATTTCAATAAAAAGTTGGAAATTTTAAATAGAACCTTATTGGTATTTACTATAAATAACATTATTCAACTTGTTTATAGGATGCCAAGTTCTCCTTAATAGCTAAATGTAGTTTATGTAACATACAGTGACTATGTGGAAACATTTCAGAAACTGCTTTTTAATAAATCCAGGACCTTTGGAATTTTGACATTGCTTTCATATTTTGTTCAGAGTTCACATTTCTCCTGCTAACTCATTTATCTGTATAACCATACCGTATACTTAGCACATGGTAAACACTTGCTAAATGTTTATTTAGGAATATTGAGAACAAAGGAATAAATTCTGTATAAAAATAACAAGTACATAATTGGTCTTCCATGTTTTAGTGTGTATATGACAAACGTGTTTATAAAGTTGTATATCTTCTTCACATTTGCTTGTGTCAAGCGTAACAACAGCAACATACGCATAAAAACCTAGAAAAGCCCAAAGACTTTGCATAAGAAAATCTTTCAATCCGTATGTCAACATGAGCAGATATCTATTAAAAACAGTGTACAAATATCTGATTGTAAGACACAGAACAAGGCAGATGTAGCTATCAAATACAATGATGTAAATGCCAAAAGTACTGGGTTTAATATGCTTTCCCATCAAATATATTCAATTTCCCCATCAAATACAAATACTCTTACTTTGAAGAAGACAATTCATTTGCATGTTCAAACTTTGCCTAATTATAAAAATAAGACTAAACTCTTCATATTGTCAAAATCGGAGAAACATCCTTTCCCTGCATTTTATGTTCTTTCAAATAACATTAACAATGGGTTTGTGCTGTAGAACTATTCTGCAACGCTTTACTGCATGAAATCCACTATGAGCTTGTAACATATAAACTCCCAAAGTTAATAATTAGAATCACTCTTTGGTCTTGTTCTATTTTCTCTCATTGAATGACTGGATGTGAATATTTTGGCCTAGTTGTTCACCTTTTATATTTCCTCATCGGTTCGATCAATGTGGACGATTTGGTGTTGTTTACAGTGATCTGCCTTTTCTTCTTAAATCTGATCGTTCTTGTCACATCCATACCACCCAGTCTTTCTGTTTTCTATAATCAATTACTCTTTCTTAGTTTTAAGGGAATTTCGCCTCCAGAAAAGAAAGTAACATTTACGAAGTATAAAAGACAAACAAAATTCTTGCAATAAATGCTAACATAACCATATTGCAATATATCACGTCTCAGATTTTGTTATTGAGCAATCCTAACCCTGAGGAAAACATAGAGAAGGCACCCTTCAATTTTGGTCTCATTTAATTGACTTACAAGCATATGGGCTATAGGTTTTTTTAATTAAATTACATGTTTACTAAAACTTGATTCAGACATTTAGGGAATGCCAAGGACATCCCCGTGCAAACACAGGCCCACTGGAATGGCATTTGAAAACCTCTCCTCAGGGGGAGCAGTGCAGTGCTGTTACAGGGGGATGAGTTTTCAGGGCTTGATTTGGTCTTAGTTTATAATAATTTGAATAATAGCCACTTACTGAGCACAGTTGAGTACTCTCTGAATTCAGTTATGATTTTTAAGGTAGATATTGTTCTTCCCATCTTACACATGAGGAAACAGATTGAGACATGCTATGTTATTGCCTGAAATCACAATTACTAAGTGGTAGAATCAGGATTTGCACCAAATCTTACAGACTCTACTGACTCGTGTGTCCAGGTTCTTTCTCTTTCTCTGTCCCTCTCTACCCATCAGGGCTTTCTCATGCTTATAAAATAAAACAACACTTTACTATGTAATTTCCAAATATGTCAGTTGTAAAGATTTAGAATTATATATTTATATATGCAATCAATGCTATTTTCACAACGTGAGGTTTTATTACATATTGCTTTACAATATACTTTTCACTTAGCAATGTGGGTAAAGTTTTAAGTGGTTTTGTAGTATTTCATTTTGCAGTGCATCATAATTTATTTAATAATCACCATGTTCATAAACTGGTTTTCAAATTTTTCATACTTGCTTCCAAGTAATATTAGCAACAAAAAGGAAACTAACATCTTTTTTTTCCATCTTCAAATGTTTGGTGTGGAAATCTTTTTTAAAAATACCATCTCTGTTGGAAAGAATTTGTAAATGCTTGTTATATATTAGATGCAGTTAAGATTTGTATACAAATTACTTATAGGAAGAAAACCTTTAAATGTAAATTAATAGAAATTGATGAAAATAATTTCTTAATATAAAAGAGCAAAGCTGTATATTTTATAGTGATATATTCAAGTATATAAGATAATTTAAGCTCATATCATATTTTAAGCATTTTTTGACTATCCCCAATATTTTCATTAAGAACATGACTGAAGTATATACAACCTAAAACAAATTACTAGCCGCATTGTAGGTTTCAATAAATGGGAATAGTTTCATTAAGAACATGGAGTCAATTAAGAAGATGCTTTTAACAGTTATATTACTTAAAGATGATTTTGTTTCGAGCCTTCTCTCTGATGACTGAGTTTTTAAATACTTAGAGTGTTAATGAGGGGAATTTTAGTTGCAAAAATATATAGCTATGAACAAAGAATTTTACTCTTCATTTGGTTTTTGCTTGCTTTTTAAAAAAATTTTTTAATGTTTATTCTTGAGAGAGAGAGAGACAGAGCACAAGCAGGGGAGGGGCAGAGAGAGGGAGACACAGAATCCGAGGCAGCCTCCAGGCTCTGAGCTGTCAGCACAGAGCCCGATGCGGGGCTGGAAGCCACAAACTGTGAGTTCGTGACCTGAGCCGAAGTCGGACACTCAACCAACTGAGCCACCCAGGCGCCCGCTCACATTTTTATTATGACTTTCTCTGGCTATCTATGAAATAGTAGTACCCAATAATTTGTTTAAATTAAATAAACGTTAGGAGATTTGTTTTATAACAAATCATTAATCCAGTAAAAGAGTTTGCTAGCAAAAAGGTTGTAACTTATATTGATATTTCAGTTCTCTCTTGCTGCCTAGCAGAGCTCCCCAAACTTAGTGCTTAAAACACCAACTACTATTTATTTGCTTATCATCTTGCGATTTGGCAGAGACTGAGCCTCTCTTCTAAGCTTTGTTGTGTCAGCTCAACTAGGGATACAGGATCTGTCTACATGTCTTCATTCAAATATCTGGTGTCTCAGAGAAGCTAACTATAATGGCCAAGGATTGGCTGAACCTCCTTCTCTCTCCCTTGGTAGAGTCTCATTCTCCAGAGTATTTTTCTCTGCACATCTCTCGCCAGCAAGGTGGTTGGACTCATTTACATGACAGCTGTTATCCAGGCCTCTGGTATAAGCTGGCAGACCTCTCTTAGGTCTAAGCCTGGAACTGGCAAAACATGACTCTGGTGTATTCTATTGGTCAAAACAAATCATAAGGGCCAGCAAGATCCAAGGGAAGGGGAAACAGAGTTCACTTTTTCAGGGGAAGAGCAGCATATGTGTACCAGGATGGCACAGGTTTGGGGCAGCAATCTTTGCACAACATTTATCACACTCTGTTAAGAAATAGGTTCATATGCTTCAATCATTTGTTAGTTGAGTAGTCTTGGGTATATTACAGGTCTGTCCTTCAGAATTCCCAGTTGCAAAAGAGTCTAAGGTTAATCTTTCTTTTGCAATGTTATTGTAGGAATTAAATGAGATGATGTATATACAACATTAAACACATTAGCAGTCACGTTGTTCATTTCAATAAATGGAAGTTATTATAAAAACAAAATGTGCAATCCCCATTAATCTCCACACTATTTTAATGTGATGCAGATTTATAGAATTCACTGATTTCGGAGAATAGTCTGGACAAGTTAGATTTAAGTGTATCAAAAGTTTTCATTTTCAGCCCTCAAAAAGTCTGTTTACATAATGGATTCCCTCTACATTTCATGTAATATCAAGAATAGTAGGGTTGAAAATTGCCACATGGAATTGGCAGAGACATGGCTGCTTAAAATACTTGCCTACATATTGCTTGGCTAGCATAATTGCTAAGTATTAAATTCAACCACTAAACTTTTTTAGATGGGTAACTATAAATAGAAGAATTATGAAGACTTTTTTAAGACCTCCAGACACTATTGTAAAATAGCACATCAGAGATTACACTAGCACTTTCCCATAAAACAGCTACTTCTTAATAAATTAATGTATACAAAGGATATGAAATTTTTCTTCTTACTAGATATACATTACATCAGATAGGTATACATTACATCAGAAGACTGAGGTCTAATAAAGTCAGTATATCTATTAAAATCTGTATATCTAATAAAATCAGATAATCTATTAAAATATAAATGCACATTTCAATCTCAGAACTTTTATTGTTTTTTTCCCCTCCACAAGAAGTCAAACCTTTGCTTTCCTTTGTTTTCCTTTGCTTCAAAGGAAACCAGATTAAAAGCAAAAGCTGCTTAAAAAACAATCTCTATTCCTGTCTGTTAAAAGCCACCTTTACTGAGAATTGTATGCTACACGCCTGGAGTGGGAGGAGAGGGAAAAGAAATAGAGCAAGGTGGGAGAGAGGAAAATTTCAGCCCAAGCTGGGAAGCAGGCAATGTCTGGATTTTCACACTTGCACTGAATCCAAGGAGAAGCCGAGAGGAGACATGCCCCTGCCTCTGAGTAGGTCTGCCTTCTCGGAGTATCTGTGGCAGCCTAAGATGAGCTCCACTATGTTACAGGGACAAGAAATAACACAGAGTTCCCTTTACATGAAAATTCACCATGAAGGAATAGGGACAGTTTGGGTGGTCTGAGTAAAAATCCAAGGCTTAGATGGTATTGGGGAAACACTGATTTTAGCTCAGTGCAGCTGACGTTCGAAGCCCCCTCTGTGCAGACGCGTGGATGGGAACTATGGCTGTATGTGTAAGGAGGACCGAAGGATGGGATCTCCGATGTGGAGCACGCTTTCCGATTGGGTGGGGGACAGGCACAATAGGGGAACTGCTGGAGCAACGGGCAACGCCATACAGGGCTGTGCCCACCAGTTCTCAGAAGCAATACAAAGTATCTGATAAGATTCTCCTTCTGTGGTGCTTCAGAACAGGCGCTGGCCTTTGCACAAATAAGCCCACTAATTCTTTGATATTTTACTGGAAGTTTGTGAAGGCTGTCGGAACAAAATAACTGGAATTGATGCTGATAGGTTGTCAGGCATTATGTCGAATATGAGGTGCCATGATATCATAAAATGAAGATGTAATAATAAAAGTATAACCTAAAAATAGTGTTATCGCAAGAAGTATGAACAGGAACTACTCAACAAGTCCTATAGATACGTACTAATTTTTATTTGCATTGGAAAGATGAAGACACAAATAACAAAGAGGTTAGGGCACTAACTCAAGGGATTACACAATGCGGCAAAGCTAAAATTTGAATCCAAATTTTAAAAACATCATGATCTATCCACTTAGCTACCTTATAAAATTTATTAAAAGTTGCATCTCATGATGGTTAGACTTAGAGAAATGCTTATTGATATCATGGGAAGAAAAAATGAACAAAGAATTATATACCTCATTTTTCAAGATAGGTGAATATGTATTCGTGTGTATGTGTATGTGCAGTAAGAAACCAAGCTTTTTTTCTATGACATTTACCTCTTTATCCTTAGGTGGTGGTACATAGGAGGCACTTACTAAGTATCTGAGTTGCTAAATTAATGCGTATGCAATTATGTGTCACCTGAAAATAAGCACTCTCCAGGCAGACTGGTAGGAAAAATGCAAACATGTTTTTATCAGTGTTTATATCTGAGTTATGGGATTGTGGGTATTAGCTTTTTTTCCCCCAATTTTTAAGGATGTTTTTGTCAATGGATGTATCTTTATCATCAGAATAAATATTTTAAAATATAAATAAAATTATAAATCTAACTTACAACAAATTATAAGGCAAACGCAAGAAAAGGTAGATGTGTAAATAAGTAGATATGTTAAGAAAATATCTGCAATGCCACTGAACCGATTCTCATGTTTAATGTTACAAGAAATCACAGTGGCTAGAAAATTCAACATACCTACTACGAAGGCCTTATTGAGCCATATTCTTAATTAAATGGTATTAAACAAGTAACTTAGCCTAAGAAAGATTCTTCACCTGTAAAATGGGAACATTCATGTTGCCCATGAAGAAATTGGGGGAGGATCAGAGCTGCTTGTAAAAGACTGGTTACATTGTGTAGTATGGTGCTGACATTACTGTTGCCTATTACTAGTATTCATGACAAAAGTTACTCTCTATACGTGCGATATACATGTGTATATTTACAATAATAATAGATTTGAAGACCTCCATGAGATGTCCCCAGTCTTGAGCTAAAGAGTTAATTTTTTATTCCCTGAAGTATTTAAGTATATGCTGTTTCAGAATGTATGCTAACTACTGATTCAACATCTCTAACCAATGGAGGAATCTGAAAAAATGCAGTGTGGAGAGTATATGAAGAGCACATATTACTCTTCACTGTAAAATACCACTTAAAAATAAATATAGCACAAGTCAAAATCCAGAAGTAAGCATTTAAGAGAAGGCATGGTCGGTTTTCATCGTCGCACATGGGAGTCAACGTCTCTATTTCAATAATTAAAGAGTCAAGTAGCTACATATGCTTATTTGAATGTTTAGTGCATTTATCTGTGTTATGATTTAAATATGCTCATGTGGTGAAATGCTTTATTTTACAAGCACTTATTTAATTGAATCTGACATTTCACATTCCTATGTATAAAGTGCATTGCCTTGGACTATGTGATTAATAAAATGCATCTAGTGTTTGCTCTATTTCCTACTTTTTTACGGCAGAAAAGGAAATTAAATACCTCAAAACCTTTCACCTTTGTGATTTTGTAACTTATGCTTTAGAAGAGAGTAACTTTTTTTTTAAGTTTAAACTTAGTTACTGAACGATACATATCAGCTGCAGCTCACATATCTGTTAAGGAATAGAGGAATGTGCTATAGACTAACCAAATGCATATGGAATGCACCCATTCTGGTAGTTCTAAGTTGCAAGTTGCAGTGCTCTGACTTCGAACTTCTAAGATTTCAGGTACAATTGTACCCTAATTGCAGGATTGTGCTGCTCTTTCGTTTCAAGCTTCAGGAATAATCAGAGATAATTATACCATAAAAAAGGAGACATTCTCTGTTAACAATATTATTAAATTTTTGAACACACAATATGTTTCCTATCCAGATCTATACCTTCAAGTCCTTGAATATTTAAATTAATGGAATAATAAAGCAGTTACTTGCTCTTTATATGTGTTTTGACTTATATGAGGGCTGTTCTCAAGGAAAGAGTGGCATCTTGCATCAGAAATAAGAAGGATCAGATAAGCTCATTCAGCAGGTAATTCAGAGTTGAGGCGTTTCAACTAATTAGGAAACAAATAAATAAACCACAACAGCAGCAACAATGCACAGCAACTAAACATAGTCAAGCATATTTAAGTACATGGAAACAAAACTGTAGTCTATTTTGGATACATGGACCAACGAAAAGTATATTCTCCAGACTGTGTGCACTATTACAAACATCAAAAGACATCCTGGATTTCTGAAAATTAATTCCTGCTGAGAATAGTTTTATTAATTGTGGTTTATAATATGGGTGATGAAAAATTGATTTCACATGTACCACAGCCACTTCATAAGATTTCAGAATGGACCAGGCTTAGTTAACCAACATTGCAAGGTGATGAATTCCATCTTTCTAGGTTTTCTTGTCTGGAATTTCCTTCATTATCCTACTCGTCATCCTTCTATAACCCAGGGTCCTATTAAAGTTCCAATAGTTTTGAGGCATTTCCCTCAATTATACTAATATTTGACCACCTATTCTGGAATTTTATAACACTTTAATACATACAAACTGCCTGGAACATAGTAAGGGCTCTATAAATATGTTTTTTAAGTGAAAATAAATAATTATGCTTTTGGAATACAGAAAGAAAGTTATGCTTTGCAGACGGCAAGTGCAATCTTGCTTGATAACTATTGATGGCGGTCATGTGCCTCTTAAAAGGACCCAAAGTCACTGTTGTGGTTTTTCTGCCAAAAATACATGACCTGAATCTAATAATGAGAAAATATCAGACAGACCCAAATTGAAGGACATGCTAGAGAATACATGGCCTTTACTCTTCAAAAATGTCAAGGTCATAAAAGATAAAAAAAAAATACAAGTTAATAGACAAACTGAGAAATTGTCCGAAATTAAAGAATATTAGAGAGACATGACAGCTAAATGTATCAAGTTACTCTGGATTGGGGCACAGACAAGAATTT
Source organism: Lynx canadensis (assembly GCF_007474595.2). Lineage (NCBI taxonomy): Eukaryota > Metazoa > Chordata > Mammalia > Carnivora > Felidae > Lynx > Lynx canadensis. The sequence continues at coordinate 56,750,305 of NC_044320.2, read as the reverse complement.
TTTTTTCTTTTCTTAGTGAGAGAAATAGTTATATTTGAATAAAGTATGTTGTTTAGACAATAACATGTCGATGTTATTTTATTTTATTTTATTTTATTTAAATTTTTTTAACGTTTATTTATTTTTGAGACAGAGAGAGAGCATGAACGGGGGAGGGTCAGAGAGAGAGAGGGAGACACAGAATCTGAAACAGGCTCCAGGCTCTGAGCTATCAGCACAGAGTCCGATGCGGGTCTTGAACCCCCAAACTGTGAGATCATGACCTGAGCTGAAGTTAGCCGCTTAACTGACTGAGCCACCCAGGCGCCCCAGTTTTTTTTTATTTTAATAATTATGATGTGGTTCTGTAAGAGAATCTCACAGTTTTTATAAATGCACATTGAAGTACTCAAGGGCAAATTTCAGTATATATAACTTACTCTCAAATAGTCCGGGAAAAGTAGTGTCAGGGTGGAGAGTGGAGAGAGACAGAGGAAGAGACAGTGACAGAGATAAAAGTATCGATAAAATACTAGCTTTGGATCTAGATAAAGTGCATCTGGGACTAATTTAAACTAGTTTTTCAATTTCATTAAGTCTGAAATTAAATAAATACATAAATTTAAGTAAACATTGATAAAAGTAAGTTTCATATTCCACTTTTCCCCTGCCTGCATGTGACTCAGAAATAAATTGCTCTTCATATGTCATCCTGACCACTGTAATGTCTCTGCCTTCACTCCCACAGCCAAATTTACACATAAAAGAAAAAATGGGAACTGATAGATTTCACCCAAGGCAGAAATTAAATGGGTCAAAGACAACTCCAGGCCCTTGGAAGAAAAATAATTAATGAAGGGTATTTGGGAATTTCCATGGGTTCATGTCAAATTGGTCAGTGCATTTCCTTCTTTTATCACTCAGTGATGCTCACTGAGAGACACCATGGATTGGGCTGCATGTGTGCATTTGTGTTTGTATATATGACATGATTCCATTTATGCCCGGATTGCTCAACTGAAGGTTGTTGCACGAGACACAACATTTAATGCTGAATGATGGCTATCATTTTGAGGCACAGGCGGGATATATTTTTTCTGGAAAACATAAGTATTAAAAATTACAAACCACAAGCACACTGTAAACTAAAGAACAATCTTTTACTTTGAAAGCAGCTCAGTAGACATTGCCCAGTATGCTTTTCAAGACTAAAGTAATATAGACAAAATGCTTACGTGTCAGAAGTTGAGAGAATTTGGCAGCATTTTCGAAATCATATTGAAGCACTAAGAAGAGAAAAATGATAAAACAGAAGTTTACTTAGGTACATATTTTTACTAATGTGTATTTTGCTTGGAGTAAGTTTTATTTTGGCTGGGCTCAGCAGGTCTCATCCGATATTGACTGCTCATTCAATGGCTATTACACTTTTAAAGTTGTTTACAAAGAACTATAGATTTCTATGCTTCCTAAAACATGTAAGCAAACCTCCTTTCGTTAGAGCCCTTTAGAGCTTAAGAGTTAATATTCTACAGAAATTTTATTTTAGGAAGATTTAACCTTTGTGCTATTTGGAATTTCTTTTAAATTTATGTTTTTGAATAGTTTTGCCTTGTACGTTTGTTTGTTTGTTTACTTATTTATTTATTTTAAGCTAGTATGGCTAACATACCATGTTATATTAGTTTCAGGTGTGTAAAACAGTGGTCAACAATTCTTACAGTTTACTTAGTACTCATTGTGATAAGTGTACTCTTAAAACTCCTTCACCTGTTTCACCCATCCTTCCACCCACCTTCCCTCTGGTAACCATCAGTTTATTCTCTAGAGTTAAGGGTTTGTTTGGGGGGTTTTCTCTTTTTTTTCTTTGTTTTGTTTCATAAAGTCCACATATGAGTGAAATCACATGGTATTTGTCTTTCTATCACTGATTTATTTCACTTAGCATTATACCCTCTAGATCTATCCACAATGACATGATTTCATTCTTTTTATGGCTGAGTAATATTCCATTGTATATCTATGCCACATCACCATTATCCTTTCATCTATCGATGGACGCTTGGGTTGTTTTCATAATTTCGCTATTGTAAGTAATGCTGTAATAAACATAGGGGTGCTTATGTCTTTTTGAATTAGTGTTTTTGTACTCTTTGGAAACCCAGTAGATGACTTGTTGGATCATATGGTAATTACATTTTTAACTTTTTGAGGAGCCTTCATACTGTTTTCCTCATTGGTTGCACTAATTTGTATTCCCATCAACAGTGCACAAGGGTTTTTTTCTCCACATCCTTGCTGACACCTCTTGTTTCTTGTGTTTTTGATTTTAACCATTCTGACAGGTGTAAGGTAATAGCTGATTGTGGTTTTGATTTGTATTTTCCTTATGATGACTGAGGTTGAGCATCTTTTCATTTTCTGTTGGCCATCTGGATGTCTTCATTGGAGAAATGTCTGTTTACATTCTCTGTCCATTTTTTAAAAAAACTGGATTACTTGTTTTAGTGTGTGTTTGTGTGTTGATTTGTATAAGTTATTTTTTTATTTTTCATGTTTTTATTTATTTACTTATTTCTATTTTTTATTTATTTTATTTATTATTTTTTAGAGAGAGAGCACAAGTGGGAAAGTGGGGCTGAGAGACAGAGAGAGATAATCTTTTTTTTAACATTTATTTATTTTTGAGAGAAAGAGACAGATCGCAATCTGGGAAGGGGCAGAGAGAGAGAGAGGGAGACACAGAATCTGAAGCAGGCTCCAGGCTCCGAGCTGTCAGTACAGAACCCGACACGGAGCTTGAACTCACAGACCGTGAGATCATGACCTGAGCCGAAGTTGGATGCTTAACCGACTGAGACATCCAGGCGCCCTGAGAGAGAATCTTAAGTAGACTCCACACTCAGCTCACAGCCCACCTAACGTGGGGCTCATCCCATGACCTTGGAATCATGACTTGAGCCAAAATCAAGACTCAGATGCTAAACTGAGCCACCCAGGCACCCCTATTTTTTATAGTTTTAAGTTTTTATTTAAATTCCAATTAGTGGGGTGCCTGGGTAGCTCAATCAGTTTAGCATTTGACTTTGGCTCAGGTCATCATCTCATGGTTCATGAGTTCCAGCCCTGCTTTGGGCTCCATGCTGACAGTGAAGAGCCTGCTTGGGATTCTCTCTCTCTCCGTTTCTATCTCTCTCTTTCTCTCTAAAATAAATAAATACACACACAAAAAAATAAATTCCAATTAGTTAACATGTAGTATAATATTAGTTTCAGGAGTAGAATTTAGTGATTTATTACTGACATATAATACCCAGTGCTCATCCCAAAAGTGTCCTCCTTAATACCTATCACCCATTTAACCCATTCCCCTGTGCACTTCCCTTCCAGCAACCCCTTCAGATTGTTCTCTATAGTTAAGAGTCTGTTTTATAGTTTGCCTCTTTCTATTTTTCCCCTATGTTCATCTATTTAATTTCTTGAATTCCACATATCAGTTGAAATCATATGGTATTTTCTTTCTCTGACTAAATTATTTTGCTTAGCATAATATACTTTAGCTCCATCCATATTGTTGCAAATGGCAAGATTTCATTCTTTTTGATGGCTGAGTAAAATTCTATTGTGTATATATACCACAACTTCTTAATCCATTAATCAGTCAATGGACACTTGAGTCCTTTCCATAATTTGACTATTGTTGATAGTGTTGCTATAAACATTGGGGTGCATATATCCCTTCGAATAAGTAGTTTTGTCTCCTTTGGATAAATACCTAGTAGTGCAATTGCTGAGTCATAGGGTAGTTCTATTTTTAACTTTTTGAGGAACCTCTGTGCTATTTTCCAGAGTGGCTGCACCAACTTGCATTCCCACCAACAGCGTAAGAGGGTTCCACTTTCTCTGCATCCTTGTCAAACATTTGTTGTTTCCTGTGTTGTTAATTTTAGACATTCTGACAGTTATGAGGTGATATCTCATTGTGGGTTTGATTTGTAGTTCCCTGATGAGAAGTTATGTTGAGCAACTTTTCATGTGTCTATTAGCCATCTGTCAGTCTTCTTTGGAAAAGTGTCTATTGATGTGTTCTGCCCATTGCTTAACTGGGTTATTTGTTTTTTGAGGTGTTAAGTTTGATAAGTTCTTCATAGATTTTGGATACTAATCCTTTAGCAGATATGTCATTTACAAATATCTTCTCCCATGCTGAAGGTTTCCTTTTAGTTTTGTCGATTCTTTCCTTTGCTGTGCAGAAGTTTTTTATCTTGATGAAGTCCCAATAGTTCATGTTTGTTTTTGTTTCCCTTGCCTCTGGAGATGTGTCTATTAGGAAGTTGCCACAGCCAATGTCAAAGAGGTTGCTGCCTGTGTTTTCCTCTAGTATTTTGAAGGTTTCTTGTCTCACATTTAGGTCTTTCACCCATTTTGAATTTATGTTTGTATATGGTGTAACAAATTGATCCAGTTTCATTCTTTTGCATGTTGCTATCCAGTTTTCCCAACACCATTTGTTGAAGAGACTGTCTTTTTACCATTGGATATTATTTCCCGTTTTGTCAAAGATTAGATGACCATATAGTTGTGGGTACATTTCTGGGTTTTCTATTCTGTTCCATTGATCTATGCGTCTGTTTTTGTGTCAGTACCATACTATCTTGGTGACTACCGCTTTGTAATATAACTTGAAGTCCAGAATTATTGTACACCTCCAGCTTTGCAATTCCTTTTCAAGATTGCTTTGGCTGTGGGGTCTTTCGTGGTTCCATACAAATTGTAGGATTGTTTGCTCTAGTGCTGTGAAAAATGCTGTTGGTATTTTGATAGGGATTGCATTAAATGTGTCAATTGCAGGGCACCTGGGTGGTTTAGTTGGTTAAGGATCTGACTCTTGATTTCAGCACAGGTCATGATTTCATGGTTCATGAGATTGAGCCCCATGTTGGGCTTTGTGTGCTGACAACATGGAGCCTGCTTGGAATTCCCTCTCTCTCTCTCTCTCTCTCTCTCTCTGTCTCTCTCTCTTTCTGCTCCTCCCTCACTCATGCAAGTTTCATTTTCTCTCAAAATAAAGAAATAAACTTAAAAAATGTGTGGATCGCTTTGGGGAGTATAGACAGTTTACCAATATTTGCTCTTCCAATCCACAAGCATGGGATGTTTTTCCATTTCTTTGTGTTATCTTTAATTTCTTTCATAATCTTATACATTTTCAGAGTAAATACCTTTTACCTCTTTGTTTACGTTTATGCCTAGGTATAAGTTCTTTATATATTTTAGATACTAACCCTTTATGGGATATATCATTTGCAAACATCTTTTCCCATTCCATAGATTGTCTATTTGTGCATAGTTTGTTTGACTGTTTCCTTCTTTATGCAGAAGCTTTTTATTTTGGTGAAGTACCAATAGTTTATTTTTGCTTTTGTTTCCCTTACCTCAGAAGATAAGATGTAGAAAAATGTTGCTATGGCTGATGTCAGAGAAATTGCTGCCTATGCTCTCTTCTAGGATTTTAATGGCTTCAGACCTCACACTTAGGTCTTTAATCCGTTTTGAGTTTATTTTTGTGTATGGTGTAAAAAAGTGGTCCACTTTCATTCTGTTGCATGTAGCTTTCCCGCTTTCCCAACACCACTTGTTGAATGTACATAAATATACTTTAAAAAATAGGTATCATGTAATAGCTGCCACTATCGAGGATAAAGTTCATTTTTATCTCAAGTAGCCTATTTTTATTATAGTCCAGAATTTTATTTCCACATATTTAATTGACACCATTGGGTCCTCCACCTTGTTGCTGTCAGGTTTAACATAATTTTCTAGTCTCCATGTGAATGAAATCTATAATTCTCTCACTAAAATTTTGTTCCATATTTATTTACATGTATAGCTTCCACTATAACTAAATTAAACATGCCTTATTTGTTAAACAAGAAAGACATTTTTGACCACTAAATCATAATAGAAATATCTCTATATTGTCCATATTTCATCTCCTAAAATAAGATGAAATGTTGCCAGAAATCATATTTGTCTTTCTTATAAGTATCATTATCTTTTAAATACTCTAGGATCTTAGAATATTATAATAAACCAAAAATCAAATCTGTAGGTTAAATCTTTATTTCTAAGAGATCTACGAAACATTTCTTAAAATTTATGCAAAACTTAATTCAAATTTAATTTTATCTTTATTTGACAGTCAAACATGTTGGTTAAAAAAATTAAATAGAAAGGAGGATAAAAATCAACCTTAGCTACACCACAATTTCTGCAAATTTGATTGAATAATCATAGGAGACATTATTATTTAAATTTTTCATTTGTTTCTATGGATTACCACCTTCAATAGTTTCACTGGATTGTCTTGATTCAGTACTGGTGGCTGTAATTATCCCTAATAATATATGTAGTACATGAAACGTTTCCAACACAAAAAGGTAAAATGGAAAATAAAACATGTAACATAGGATGTTTTGATCAAAATTATGTAACTTCACCTAAATTATATATTTAATTGAGGCAAATGATACCATACTACTTTTTTCTACCTGCTGCAAGGCTGTTGTTTTTTATTTATTTAGTTTATAAAATAAATTTACATCACAAATTGTTGTTTATACATGTGAATGTAACATTGGTTTCTCTTTTTCCTCTCTTTCCTTCTTACCTAAAATGCTGCTGCTGTTGATTTTTATTTTTCCTTCTTGGTAAATAATAATCATGCCAGCTTTTGTTGTCTTGTACTTCTAATCCGATTACATATGACCAAAACTTTTTCCTAATAATTAAAATAATTCTGATTTTTATTCTACAGCAGTAAATGTTAAAGTTTTGCTTGCTTCCATGGTGATATTTGCAAGTGGGTATAGATGAGTTCCAGGGATGCCAAATCCACCTAAGCTCATTAATGACCCGTATTATATATTTTTGGCAAAGTCTGCTCTAATATTTTAGCAACAGAACCAGAGAGGCAAGAATTTCCTCTTGATTTTTCACTCATCAGCTTGAGCTAGTTTTCTCTACAGTATTTTAAATCTATATTCAACTTAGAAATATTGTTGGTTTTCAGTATTTTTTCATGTATTCTCCCTTCCATTTTTTCATCGTTTTTCATACAGTTCATCTGTCAATTTTTATAGTTTATGCAACCAACCCCACTCCAATAGTTTTATGGTTAATGGTTTACAGAATTGGAAAAGCAGGCATTTTTCCCCAGGTGTTTTTATATTTAATAACGTCCTTTAATTTTACCTTGTTTGGATAGTATTACGGCTCAAATACTACTTAAAGTTATATGACAGAGTGTCAATTTTTTTTAATTTTTTTTTTTTAATATTTATTCTTTGAGAGAGAAAGACAGAGCACAAGCTGGGGAGGGGCAGAGAGCGAGGGAGACAGAATCTGAAGCAGGCTTCAGGCTCTGAGCTGTCAGCACACAGCCCGACGCGGGGCTCGAACCCACGAACCGTGAGATCAGGACCTGAGCCGAAATCAGACGCTTAACTGACTGAGCCAGCCAGGTGAGTGTCAAATTTGAAAACAAAATTCTCTATGAAAATTCAAAGTTTATGGTTCATGGTTCACATTGTAACATTTTATATAGCCATTAGTTTAAACATCCTTTTTAAAATTACTATAAAAATAAAATCAAATCACAACATGCAAATTAATATTAGTTATAATAGTTTTTAATGGTATAAGTTATATAACTACATGGCTAATTTTTTTATTGCTAGGTATTATACCTATACTGTGATATTTAAAATTCAATTTAGATGCACACATAAACACAGACAGATACACATCGAAGTATGCAGTAGTCCCCTTATCTGTGGGTTTTGTTTTCCACAGTTTCAGTTACCCTTGGTCAGCCACAATCTGGAAACAGATGATCCTCCTTCTGATGTATCAGAAGGTCAGTAGTAGCTTAACGCTATGTCATAAGGCCTGCATCATTCCCTCACTTCATCTCATCCTGTGGGCATTTTGTCATTTTGCATCATCACAAGAAGAAGAAGGGTGAGTATAGTACAATAAGATATTTTGAGAAAGAGACCATGTTCGCACAACTTTTATTACAGTGTATTGTTAAAACTGTTCTCTTTTGTTACTAGTTACTGTTGTTAATCTCTTACTGTGCCTACTGTATAAATTAAACTTTATCACAGGTATGCATAGGAAAAAACATACTATATATGGGGTTGTTACTATCCACAGTTTGGGGCATCACTGAGGGTCTTGGAACATATTCTCAATGGATAAGGAGCTCCCAGTGTATATATGTTGTAAATGAGATTATCTAAATTTCTAGACTTGATATAAGCAAAATACTATAATCTCTTTATTAAAATTAAATAGAATCTTATTAAAGCATTGTACTCCTATCACATTTCTGGGGATTTTCCTTAATAATATTGGCTCATAACAATTTAAATTTAGTAAAGTTTACCAAAAACAGATCATGTTTTGCTCACATTAAGATAATTAGAAGGAGAGCAAGAGAGTGCTCTTTCCTACGGAAACACCAAATCAACAATAATACACGAAACAATTTCTTTTTGAGAAATCTATGCCAGTTAAGAGGCTTTTGTACCCAAGGCAAGCACAAAAACAACTATATCCAAAAGGTGACAGGAAAATGCATGGCACCTTCTCACTATAGTCCCTCCCACTGGCACAGCTCACAAAATCAATTGGGAGGAAACTCCCAGCTCCTGGTTTCCCCCTAGGGGACAGAAAGAGGAGATTGGACCATATGTCCAACATTCTGACTTTTCACAGGGGCCAAGGGGCTGGCTTGTCATGCCTCTCTCAGAGTGCTGATGGGATCCAGCATACTCTAGATGCCTGAGGGCTGCTGAAAACAAGAATCCGAAAATGTGCCCGAGCTCCAGAGATATGTAGTACAGCAGATAGAGATGCATATGGCTTAGTAGCCTCTCCCTTAGAGAGAAGAAGAGTGGAGTAGACGTCCAACATTCCAGATTTTCAGAATTCTGCTAGAGGCACTGGCTTCTGTCTTACTTGTCTCAGAGCCCAAAGGGAATGCTGCATGCTGTAGATGCTTGGCAGCCAGTGCTATAGACTGAATGTATGTGATCCCCCAAATTCTTATGTTCAAACTTAATCCCCAGTGTGATGGTATTTGGAGGTGGGGCTTTGGGTTATGGTTAGGTAATGAGATGGAGACCATATGAATGGCATTACTGCCCTTACAAAGAGGTGCCAACGAGATCTTTTACCCTTTTCTTCTTACAAGGACCCAGCAGGAAGATGGCCATCAGTGAACCAGGAAGGTCTTCAGCATTTGTTCAATCTGCCTTGATCTTATAGACTTCCCAGTCTCCAGAACTGTGAGAGATAAAGTTTGTTGTTTAAGCCGCCCAGTCTCTGGTACTTCTGTCATAGCAGCCTGAACGAACTAAACAAAGAACAAAATGCTGGGGTGTCTGGGTGGTTCAGTCAGTTAAGCGTCCAACTTCTGCCTAGGTCATGATCTCACTGTTCCAAGCTCAAGCCTCGCGTCGAGTTCTGTGCTGACAGCTCAGAGCCTGGAGCCTGTTTCAGATTCTGCGTCTCCCTCTCTCTCTCTGTCCCTCCCCTGCTCATGCTATCTCTCTCTCTCCAAAAAAATAAACAGTAAAAAAATAAATAAATAAATAAAAAACCCAAAGAACAAAATGCTAAGAACGAAAATGAGCTGAGTGGCATGGTGTTGCTTCAGAGAATTTATGTACAGAAGACAGTTATCAAGAGAACAAGAGATTACACGTTCCTGGAAAACAACAAAATGGCATACACCTCCAGTTAGAAATTTACCGAGAGGGGGAATGGCATACACCTCCAATTAGAAATTTACAGAGTGGCTCAGTTGGTTGAGAATCTGACTTAGGCTCACAGTTTGTGAGTTCAAGACCCACATCCGGCTTGCTGCTCTCGCACAGAACGTGTTTTGGATCTTCTGTCCCCTCCACCCCCCCACCCCCTGTCCCTCCCCTGCTTGTGCTCTCTCTCTCTCTCAAAACTAAATAAGAAAAAAACATTAAAAAAAGAAACTTACAGAGAAGATATAGCCATAGAAATGGCTTGAAGAGCCCTCAGAATCTCTAGCAGGGCTGATTTTTTAGGGTCCTTCCTGTATAAAACCAATTTATAAAGACTGGAAGAGGTGGCTGTTTTTTCAAATGTGTGAATATCATCAAAAGTTACAAAAAATACAAAAACAATAAAAAAAGGACCCTATTAATGGAACAAACTAAATCTCAAACACTGATTCAAAAGAAACAGAGGTATATGCATTACCTGACAAAGAATTTAAAATAATAGTCAAAACGATGCTCAATAAGTTCAGAAAATCAATGCATAAACTAAGAAATAATTTCAAAAAGAGATAGACAATATGAAAAGAACCAAACAGAAATTTTGGGGCTGAAGAATGCAATAACTGAACTAAAAAAAACAAACAAACAAAAAAACAAAAACACTTGAGGGTTCCTCAGCCCACATTATGAAGCAAAAGAACGAATTGGCAAATTTAAAGACAGTCATTTGAAATTATCCAATCGGAGGAGGAAAAAGAAGAAAGAATGAAAAAGAGGGAATAAAGTCTAAGAGACTTATGGGATACCAATAATATATGCATTATGAGACTCACAGAAGGAGAAGAGAGAGAGATAAAGGAGAAGAAAGCCTATTTAAAAACAATAATGGCAAAGACTTTCCAATTATAGTGAAAGAAAAGGATATCCAGATTCAAGAAGTCTCATAACTACACATAAAATGAAACTAAACTTAAAAGAATTCTGCAGTGAGCTACCTATAATCAAATTTTCAAAAATCTAACACAAAGAGAGAATTTTAAAAGTAACAATAGAAAAGTAACTCATCATATATGAGGGAAACCCCCCCCCCCATAAGATTGTCATGGAATTCTTAGCAGAAACCTTGCCAGAAGGGAGTTAGATAATATATTCAAACCTTTGAAAGAAAAAAAATGCCAACCGAGGATACTATATCCAGCAACTGTCCTTCCAAAATTAAGGAGAGATAAAGATTTTCCAGATAAGCAAGGGATGAAGTTTATCATCACTAAATCTGCATGATAAGAAATGTTAAAGAGAGTCCTCTACACTGATACAAAAACAAGGGGCACCTGGGTGGCTCAGTTGGTTAAGCGACCGACTTGGCCCAAGCCATGATTTCGAGGTTCATGTGTCCGAGCCCTGCGTCAGGGTTGCCTGTCAGTGCAGAGCCCACTTCAGATCCTCTGTCTCCTTCTCTTTCTGTCCCTTCCTCACTCATGCTCTGACTCTCCTTCAAAATAAATACGTAAGTATTTATTAAGTAATACATAAATAAGTAAGTAAATAAACAAGTAAGTAAATAAACAAACAAACATGTTACACAGCAACAAAAAAGCCTACAAAAATATAAAGCTTGCTGATAAAAGTAAATATATAAACAAATACAGAATACTGTATACTGTTACAGCAGTATGTAAATCACTTTTAATATAGTATAGAAGTTAAATGACAAGAGTATAAAAATAACTATGACGATAAAAATATGTCTGTGGATACGTTAATAATATAAAGTGGGGCAAGGAGAGGTAAAGTATAGACTTTTTGTACGTGACTAAACCTAAGTTGGTACCATCTTAAAATAGATTGGTATAACTATATGATGTTTTATGTAAGCCCCATTTTAATAACAAAGAAAACACGTATAATATATACACACATAAACAAACAAACAGATAAGAAATCAAAGCATGTTGCTATAAAAAAAAAATCAATGAAACAGGAAAATAACAAGAGAGGAAAAGCAGGGAAAAATAACCACAAGAAAGATGAAAAACAACTGAAGAAATGTCTATAGTAAATCACTATTATAATTACTCTAAGTCAGTAATTACTTTAAAAGTAAATGGATTAAACTCCACAATCAAATGACAGAGTAGTTGAACGGGTTAAAATAATAACAAATAAGATCCAACTACATGCTGTCTATAAGGGACTCACTTTTGTTACAAAGACAGGCGTGGGTTGAAATTGAAAGGATATTCCATGTAAATAGCAATCATAAAAGAGCAGGAATGGCCATGCTTCTATCAGACAAATAGGCTTTAACTCAAAAAACTGTCATAAGAAGGACCTTATATAATGACAAAAGGGTCAATTCACCAGCAAGATAAAATAATTATAAGCATATATGCACCCAACACCAGAGGCCTCAAGTCTATGAAGGAAACATTGATAGAACTAATTAAAATATACAACACAGTAATAGTAGGAGCTTTCAATACTCCACTTCCAATAATGGATAGACTATCCAGACAGAAGATTACAAAGGAAAGAGAAGACTTGAACAATACTATATGTTCATAACTGACAAATACATAACATTCTGCCCAACATCAGCAGGATAAATATTCTCCAACACATACAGACCATTCTTTAGTGTGGATCACAAGTGAGGTCACAAAACAAATGTTAACAAATTTAAGAATATTGAAATTATGCCAAGTATCTTCTCAACCACAATGGAAAGAAACTTGAAACCAATAGTAGAAAAAAACTGTAAAATTCACAAATATGTGAAAATAAGACAATATGCTTTTAAATAATCAATGGGACAAAAAATCAGAAGTGTAATTATAAGTATCTTGGGACAAATGAAAAAGAAAACATAGCATAGCAAAACTTACGGGATGCAGCAAACACAGTATCAGAAGGGAAGTTGATAGTGATAATTTACATTAATAAAAAAGAAAGGTCTCAAATAAATAACCCAAATATATGCCACAAGAAACTAAAAAGAACAGGCAAGCCCAGAGTTAGCAGGACAGAAATAATAAAAATTACCGAAGAAATAAACAAAATGGAGAATAGAAAAACAATAGTGAACAATACTAACCATTGATTTTTCGCAAAGTTGAACAAAATTGGCAAACTTTTAGCTAGACGAAGATAAAAAAGAGAGAAGAATCAAATAAACAAAACCAGAAATAAAACATATTACGAGTGATGTTACAGAAATAAAAAGACCATGATGAACAATCATACACCAACAAACTGCATAACTAGAAGAAATAGATAACTCCATAGAGACATCCAACTGAGCAAGACCATATCATGAAGAAGGAAATCTGAGCAGACCTATAACTACTGATTCTATTGAATCAATAATTAACATCCCCTACCACCCAAAAAGGCAGGGACCACACAGGTTCATTGATGAACTTAACTGAACATTTAGAGAAGAACTCACGCCATTCTTTTTAAAATTCTTCCAAAAATATTTAACTGGAGGGAACCTTTCCAAATATTTTTGTGAAGCCAGCACTACACTGATATCATGGCCAGAAAAAAAGCACTAGAAAAAAGGAAGCTACAGATCAATATCCATAAAGTGGATGCAAAAATTCTTAGCAAAATAATAGCAAACCAAATTCAACAGCATATCGAAAGGATCATATACCCTGTAGGATTTGTGCAGGTGGAATTTATCTTTGGGATACCAGGATGGTTCAACATCAATCAGTGTGATATACTTCATTAATAGAACAAATGATTAAAACTGCATGATTGGGGCACCTGGGTGGCTCAGTCCGTTAAGCGTCCAACTTCAGCTCAGGTCATGATCTTGCAGTTCATGAGTTCAAGCCCCGCATCGGACTCTGTGCTGATGTATCAGAGCCTGGAGCCTGCTCCAGATTCTGTGTCTCCCTTTTCCTCTGGCACTCCCCGCTCTCACTCTGTCTCTCTTTCTCTCAAAAATAAATAAACATAAAAGAATAAAAAAAAATAAAAACTTACGTAATCATCTCAATAGATGCAGAGAAAGCATTTGACAGACTCAACAGCCTTTCAAAAAACACTCAACAACTAAGAATAAATGAAAATTGCTTCAACATAACAAAGGCCATATATGAAAAGCCAACAGTTAACATCATACTCAATGGTGAGAAACTGAAAATTTTTCCTCTAATATGAGGAACAAAGCAAGGATACTCTCCATCTACTTGTACTCAACATAGTACTGGAAGTCCTAGGCAAATAAAAGAAATAAACACATTCAAATCAGAAAAGAAAAAGTAAAATTATTTCTGTTTGCAGATGACGTGATCTTTTATACAGAAAATCCTAAAGATGGCTCTCTCTCTCTCTCTCTCTCTCTCTCTCTTGCACAACACACACACACACACACACACACACACACACACACACACACAACTATTATAACTAAGATAAAGTCAGTAAAATTTCAGGATACAAACCAAGACACAAAAGCCAGTGGCATTCTTAACACTAACAATGAATAATCTGAAAAGTATATTTAAAAAATACCATTTATAATAGCTTCAAAAAGAATAAAATACTTAAGAATAAACTAAACCAAGGAGGTGAAATATTTGTACACTGAAAACTACAAAACAATTTAAAAATTGGAGAAGACTGAAATAAATGGAAAGATACCCTATATTCATGGATCTGAAGAATCAATAACTTTTTTAATGTCCATATTACCCAAGCCATCTACAGATCTAATGTAATCTCAAATCAAACTCCCATTCCAATAGCATTTTTGCAGAATTAGAAAAAGCAGTCCTAAAATTCATATGGAAGCACAAAGGATCCTAAATGGCCAAATAATCTTGAGAAAGAATAACAAAGTAGAGGCATCACATTTCCAAATTTTAAAAACACATTGCAAAGATATAGTAACAAAAATAGTACGGTATTGAAATAAAGACAGATATAGAGACTAACAGAACACTATAAATGCTAAAAATAAACTCATGCACATGCAGTGCATTGATTTTCCACAGGGTGCCAAAAAATACACAATGAGAAGAGAATAGTTTTTTCAACAAATAGTATTGGGAAAACTGGATATCAATGTGTAAAAGAATTAAATTGAACTGATATCTTATGCCATACATCAAAACTCTTTCAAAAAGGATTAAGTATATAAATTTAAGACTTGAAACTGTAAAACTCCTAGAAGAACACTCAGTTAAAACTTCATGATGTTGGTCTTGGCAATTATTTCTTGGACATGTCACCAAAAGCACAGGCAATAAAAGCAAAAATATACAAGTTAAGGTTAAATCATATTAGAAGTTTATGCACAGTAAGGTAGACAATCAACAGAGTAAAAAGGCAAACTACAGAATGGAAGAAAATATTTGCAAACCATGTATCTGATAAGGAGTTAAATCCAAAATCTATAAGGAACTCATACAACTCAGTAGCAAAACAAAACAAAAAAATAACCTGATTTAAAAATGGGCAAAGAAATTTCTTAAAAGAAGTCAAATGGCCAACAGGTATATGAAAATGTACTCAATATTACTAATCATCAGAGAAATGTAAATCAAAATCACAACGAGATATCACCTCACTTTTGTCCACATAGCCATTATCAAAAGAAACTAAAAATAACAAGTGTTGATGAGGATGTTAAGAAATTGAAACCATTGTGCACTGCTGATGGGAATGTAAAATGATGCAGTTGCTATGGTAAATAATATGGAGGTTTCTAAAACATTAAAATAGAATTCCCATATGATCTCAGCAATCCTTCTCCTAGGTGTTCACCCCCCCCCCAAAAAAAAAACAAAAATGAAATTAGGATCTTGAAGAGATATATGTACTGTAATGTTCATTTTGTCACTGCTTATAATAGCCAACATGTAAAACAGGCTAAATGTTCATCTGTGGATGAATGGATAAAGAAAATGTATTATATCATGGTATACACATTCTTTCTTAAAAAAGAAGAAAATCTTGTCACCACAACATAAAAATGGACCTTGCAGACATTATGCTAAGTGAAATAAGACAGTCACAAAAGGACCAATATTGAAGGATTCCATTGATATGAGGTATCTAAAATACTTAAACTCATCAAAGCAGAAAGTAGAATGGTAGTTGCCAGGGTTTGGAGGCTTGTGGAAATAGAAGATTGAAGTTCAATGGGAACAAAGTTTCAGCCATGCAAGATAAAAAATTCTAGAGTACTGTTGTGTAACTTTGAGCTTATGGTTAACAAGACCGTACTGTTCACTTAAAATTTTGTTCAGGAGATAGATCTTATATTATGTATTTTTACCACAATTTTAAAGATGTACATTAATTTGTAGTCGGCAGATAACATGTTATTTGTTGGTCATGGTATTGGAAAAAATTAGATCGAAAGATGGGTGATGAGGAAATCGAAGTGAGAGGATTTTCAATGATCATCTCAAAATGGGCAATAAAAAATAATTAGAAGGAAATAAATTATACAAAATACAGTAACTATGCTAAACACAAATCAATCTCTTCATTGTATTTGCAAATCTTTGTTGTTCAAAATTCTTCACGTTTCATTCCAGTATCACTATTCATCAATCTAAATAGAATACTGTTCAAAATGAATATATGTAAAAATTGGAACATTGTATCTATCACTGGATTGAACATCACTACTTTAAAAAAGAAAACATTTTAGCTCCTATACTATTCTTTCAAAAAAGGAGATTGGCATGATGCATGTCTAGTGTGGAACCAAATACACAACCTTCAAAAGAAATGTACCAACACTGACTCATTTTAACAGAGACCATGTATAAGTTACTTTTGTGGAGTAGAACTTCAGCCTATTGATGTTGACAGTCCTGGTCCTGGTTGGTTTCAGTGTATTCATTCTCTGTCTATTAAAGTAGAATCAAGTTAGCATATGAGAACTGCTGCCCCCAGTCAGGTGACCAGATGGCCAAGGGAATACCTTTTCTCTTACCACTGAAGCTTCTCCTGCGTGACTTTTACATCTTCTCTCCATTCCTCCATCTTCCCAGAAAGATGGTAAGAGAGACTCTGGGCTTGTTGTCACCACCACTGATGAATCCATATGGTGAATCCATAGCTTCTCTTTCTTTTTTTTTCTGGGAACTGGTAACATTTTATTTAAACAAAGAAACAACTGAAAAACAGGCACAGTTTCTAATTTAACCTTGACAGAAGGACCCTTTAGGACTTTAAAATCTCTCTATAGCTACAAACTGGATATAACACAAACATCCACACACACCAAATATGAAGAAACAGCCTGAATCCAGAGTGCAAAGGAAATCAAATTGTTAATAATACTCCTTTTCCCAATCAGTTTTTCAGGTTGTATCATATTTGGCCAGGGTTTGTAGATGCAGAGGATGGGCATCATTTGTAAGTCAAATTGACACTGACCACAGTGTGCCACAGAGGAATATTAAAGATTCTTATGATCACCCTGGCAGTGGTCTCCAAAAGTGAATCCATAGCTTTTCTAACCACATTTCCACTCTTACTTCTCTAATCTTGATGGTCAGCCATATTTCATTTTTCTGTCCCTTCCCCTAAGCTGGCAGTTACTGCTCTAACAGTTACACAGTTAATGCTGTCTCATATTCTTTGGAATAAAGCCACTTTAACTATATACTTTAATTTTGCTTAGTACTTTGGGTATTGCCATAATTACCATTTGCATAGTTACAACTTATCTTTCTCCTCCAATCTGTAGAAGACATAAACTGTAATGTGTTGTGTGTATGGCTGTGTGTGTGTGTGCTGTGTTGTGTTTGTGCATAAAAGGAGAAACAGGGTTGGCACATAATGAATGTCCTGATAAACTGTGACATGCTACTCTCAAATCCCCAAACATCCCACTCATTTTTCTTAGGGATTTGTAATAAACTCCCGTACTGTTCACGAAAACAGTAAAAAATATATATACATAAAGAATACATAATTATTTATAGAATTTGGAAGAATAGAACATTTTGGCACAATCATATCAGATTATACTTTTTTTTACATTTATTTATTTTTGATAGAGAGACACAGCACAAGTGGGGGAGGGGCAGAGAGAGAAGGAGACACAGAATCTGAAGCAGGCTCCAGTCTCAGAGCTGACAGCACAGAGCCCGCCTCAGGGCTCGAACCCACAAACTGCAAGGTCATGACCTGAGCTGAAGTCGCACGCTTAACCGACTGAGCCACCCAGGTGCCCCTCAAACAATGCTTTCATCAGAAGTAGTTACCATTTGCCATATTAAAGCAGGTTTGGGGGACTCGTGGGTGGCTCAGTGGGTTGAGCCCTAATTCGAGCTCCATGTCAGAATCTGTGCTGACAGCTCAGAGCCTGGAGCCTCCTTCAGATTCTGTCTCCTTCTCTCTCTACCCCTCCCCCACTCATGCTCTGTCCATCTCTGTCTCAAAAATAAATAAACGTTAAAAAAAAAAAAAAGCAGGTTTGGGAGTGACCTTGAAAGCCCTTCTTCAGATTCTACTCACCAGAAACTGCAAGATCATTCCAGGTGCATATCAATAGATATGGAAATAAAATAGGAAACCTACCATTTCTAACTCCTTGGGAATGTAAAAATACAGTAATTGTTTTTTATATCTTCAGCAGTAGAGTTATGTGATTCAATGCAAGCAATTCCAAATAACTTTGCCTGTCTAAACAAGTTCCTTTGTGCGGAAACAATGATTTACCTGAGCTACATGTGGTTGAATTAAGCTGGAAAAAGGTAGCATTCCTGACAACAAAGCCAGGGAACTGAGACTTTGTAACTTTTTATCCATGCCGAAAAAATTGCCAACATTAGTACACCCTTAGAAAACCAGAGAAAGGATTATTGGTTTATCTCAAGAGCAGACGCGTATTCTGTGAAGATATTCTTTGCCTC
Organism: Lynx canadensis; assembly: GCF_007474595.2. Lineage (NCBI taxonomy): Eukaryota > Metazoa > Chordata > Mammalia > Carnivora > Felidae > Lynx > Lynx canadensis. Next base: position 56,731,608 of record NC_044320.2, on the reverse strand, counting down.
AATAATCCAAACAGAAAATAATCCTGACTGAAAGAAGTTGATAGGAAAGTGGGAAGACTCACTCAATCCTGAGTCTGATTAACGCAATGATGAAAAGGAAAAGGGAAATGCGAGTATGAGAAATTTTCTCAAATGAGTTGGAATGATGGTAAAGGAGTCAGGTATGGCCCACACCTTTAACATTGAACATTTTGAAGCTTCATACTGAAAAACAATCTATAGATACTTACATGAGACAACTACAAATATGGGAATAAATATGCATTGATACTTTAGGAATCTGTAATTAAAAGAATGTTGTAGTTGCTGGCTAAATTTGGATATGTTTTCATTCCGCTCAACTGGAAGCAATTCACTGTAAAGAATTTATTACACACACACAGGATTTGTGTTCTTTGAAGTAGCTTAGATAACATCTGTTAGTTACAAAAGTTAATTTTCTACTGATAAATCACAAAATACATAAGCATATACATGTATGAAGGAAAGGCCCAACAATCAATAAGCTGTAAGTATCTGGAGATATGCAATCACTATATCTGCATGTTAAAACCTTCTTTGTTTATATTTCTCTTACATATAGACTTTCTAAGTGCTGCGTTCATATCTCTCCTGGTCACAACCCATCTTACATGCCACTTAAAATACAAATTTTAATTTCCCTATTAACACACTCTCAGTACATCTTCTGTGTACCATATGCCTGCAGGCAGCTCTTATTGTCTTTTCCCATCTGGGCTGGGCTGCTGTATCTCCAAGTTTCTCCTCTCCTCTCTTTTTAAGTGACTATGAACAATCTTTTAAAGGCAATGCAGTCAGAATATCACTGGATATGCTACCAGCTGCTTTGTTTCCACTTTAGGCATCACCTTATCTGAGGCTTCTGCATTATTAAAGCACAGTTTATGGCAAACATGCATGAAATATGTTCCTAATGAACTTGAAAATATGAAATTTTAAAAGCAGTATTGAAACTCAAAATTTAAGAATTAAAACTGGTTACCTGGCACATTCTACTTTGTGGGGAAAAAAAGCCTCAGACGTTTTCATGTGGTTAATGTGAATTCTAGAATACCTCTTCATCATCCTCTTTGTATGCCCATCAACATAGTTAGATGGTGTGGCGAGGCAACCTGCCAAAACATTCCCCAGAACATAACTGAAATTAACTACCCAAAGGGTGCTTCTAGCCTAGATCCAGGTTTTACAAGTCATTGGCTGTGGGCAGGGTTAACTAATCGAGGGCCCATGATCACCACTAACAACAAAACAAAACAAAACAAAACAAAACAAAACAATGATCAGTGCAGGTCTAGAATACATGAACATTGAATGTCCAATTTCTTCCATGCTCATGGATGGCTGCTAACGGATCTCAGTATTATATGTTTGAGTGGGAAATACCGTACTTCTCCAACTGACATTAGAGGGAAAGAAGCATCCAGAGCTCACAGCAGGCAAGTGTCCAAGCTGTTGTGGGTTAGTGAGGACGTGTAGCAGCCCCACCTCTCTTATTGCTGCTTGAAAAATGCGGGGTGACAACTATACCTTCTCCACCCATTTTGAATCACTTTTTGAAAAAGTGTTCTGTGAACTTGTACATTTTTTTAACGTTGCTTCATATAAACCCACACTCTTCACAACTCCCAAGGTAGAGTATTTCTTATTTCTGTACCTCTGCATACCTAACTGATACTGTATATCTTTGTTTAGAAGCTATGGCTTCTATTAAATTTAATTACTTACCCCTGTGGCTTTAAATTGAGGGTGGCTATAAAACAAAGACGGCTTCTATTAAATTTAATTACTTTCCCCTGCGGCTTGCATAGGAAGGGTGGCTTCTATTAAAAACTGCATGGTATAGGTGTGGCTGCTAATCAAAGATGCTTCCAAATGAAGATATACAGTCTGTGGCAATAATTAATCAAAGAAGAGGATGTTAGATCTAGAAATAGGATCGCCTGATAAATGCCAATCCAGAAATTTATTACAGGTATTGTAGTTCTGAAAGAATTTTCATAACTTATGTTGTTCTGCTTTTCTTCATAAAAAATATAGGTTACATCTGCACATACTATATAGGATATATTAATGTTTTATTGAGGAAGGTAAATATTTTTAAACATTGCACCCTATCAGGTAAAGAGTAAGGCTTTGTGATGCTTTTAGCTGATTTTCCCCTTTTGATAGTAGCTGAATAAAGAAAATGGCTTACAGATTTAGCTATGTATATAGTTTGAAAGTAACAACTGAAAAATGATGTTCATAATCTGAATTGCAATGAAACCAATTATCTGTACTGTGGTTGTTCACATGGGAATTCTCCTAAAGGTTTAGTATTTCTTAAAAGAAATTAAAAACAGCTGTAAAAATACCATAAAACAAAAATAGCAGCTGCAAAAGAGATTAACATTCCTAAATTTCATTTGAACCTGATATGTTATTTTTCCAACAGCAACATATATATTCTGATTTTTAAATCTATCTTTATGAAATTTTACCTTTAAAAAAACAGGACTACTGAATACATTTTTGATATTGCCATCTTTCACATTCACATGAATTTTATAAAATTTTCTCCCTTACGATATTATTATTATTCTTTTTTGCTAATCCCCAAATATGAGCTATCATTGTAGAATAATCTAAATTCACTTAAGATTTAAACATCACTAAGTAAACAAATTACAGCAAATTGTGCCTCTCTCCTTTCTCTTTCGTTGTTTAAAGCTGTCAACTGCCTTTCACACTGAACCACGAAGACCAAGGACCTTTTTAAAATTTTATATAGTGTCTGCTTTCCAATTAAGCAAAGAAGCAGAGATAAAAGTATACCTGTTTTTTTTATGTATACACATATACACATATATGCATATATATTAAAACTCACTGCAATTTATAAAACAGATCTAGAGGTGGTGACAGTATAAAACAGTTAGTTTTGCTTGCTGTTCAAAACATATGGCAGCAACTTTTCTAGACTCGCGCCAGATGGAGGCCTTTAATCGATCCGGTCTGTTATACCGTATGCTATTTCTCCATTAAAAGAGGTTCCTCCTTCTCAATTTATAAATAAATTGCTAAATTTTTAAGTGCAAGAAGCAGGACTTTGTAACATAGAAATAATAAATTGAGAATCTCTATTTTCAAAAAGCAACAAATTATTAAAATTAAAATTCTCTGAAAGTTACATTTGTATTCTTTCAGCAAAACTCTCGTCAGCTGTTAGATTTCACACACATTCAGACCTAGTTGATGAACCTTATTTGTTTGGTTTATTTTTGGTTTAGTACCCAAGTGCTTTCAGACAGTACTATCCTTGACAAACTTTCTAGGAAATATTGCCAATATTTATAAAGTCAACTAATTCAACTCAGTAAAACTTCAGTAATTACTTAGCATTACTAAAAGCAAAAATCACTTTTCAACTGGATCTCTCATTAAAATACCTCCAAATTTTCTATACAACTTTAAAATCTATGTTTCCAAAGAAATAAGTAAATCAGTCCATTGCCATTTTTAAAAACTGGGAAGAAACACGACTTTAGGTATAAGGTAAAAAGGTTCTGTGTGTATTAATACCTGAAAGACAAACGTAATAGAAAAGTACTGCTGCTATAACACAAGAATAATTATAGTTTATTTTATCTTAAATATGGTAGCGAAGCCAATTTTCTCCCTCTCACACACACACACACGTATAATTTAAAAAATATGTGAGGAGCTGAGAAATAAGAATATAACATTTTGGAATAGTTTATTGCTATTGTTCCTTTGTTATAAATATTATTTGTGACATAGGTTCGGATTTTGAAGTAAACTAAGATGTATTCATAACAGAAATCAAATGAAAGCAACTACTCTCTGGAGAAATGTGCAATCCTTTTGTAAAACCCAACTTTAATGTAGACCAGTACTTAACATATTCACAGCTTATAACAATTTATGAAATGGGTAAATGTTGAAACAAAATATCAACCAGATCTATTCTCTTTAGCATGTTTATTTATGACTACTTTCTTTTGAAAGAAACCAGGAGTATGATAATGGTCACACACAGACTAAATAGGCTGCATTTTCATGAGCAGTAATCCCATACAAATACAAGAGAGAAAAGCCATATTTTTCCAATATAATACTACAAGGGCAAATGACAGCCTTACCTGATGGCTGATATCTTTTATAGTACAACTGTGACATATTTTATGCATCACAAAGAATGATCAAAGATGTCTCTAGAGGCTCTCTGTCATGGAATGTGGCCCCACAGCCCCTGCCTGCCTTTAAATCAGGCAATAATGCACCTTTAAAATAAGTTGGGCATGCTTTCCAGAGTGATGATTATTTTGGATATATCTGAGCATGATTTTGATTTCTCTTTCAGTTATGTGATTTCTAAAATTATATGCATGTTTCATTTGGTTGTGAAATGAAAAGTGACTAAAATAAACATGAGGTTGTATATTTTTAAAAGTACATGCTTAACATACAGTTCTGCTTGTTTTTACTAGTTTTGTAATATAATGTAGTTTAGAAAAGAAAATACAATTCAGAAATTAACAGAACCATTTCCATTTGTTTCCTATTAAAATGTTAATAAAATAACTTCAGTATACTTTTTGTTCTTACATAGAAAATTTTGCATTATAGCTATTTTTTTAGTAAATTTAAATGACTATTTAGATTTTCCATACAAATTGAAAATAAATTGGAAAATTGTGGCAATCACCCAGTTGATTTTAGCACACAGTCACTAATCTTCTAATATCTGGATGATTTCCAAAAATGTTATTTTCCTAAATACCTTGAAAGGTTTTGATGAAATGTCTTGTTACTCAGTCTTATCTAGGTAATTAAATTCTCTCCTCTGTTTGGAATTTGTCTCCACACAAAACCAAAGACCAAAAGAGAGAGAGAGAGAGAGAGAGAGAGAGAGAGAGAGAGATGTTTTAATTACATTAAACCCTGCTAGATACTCATAGTAAACATTCTGCCAGGACTACATATTTTTAAACAAACAAATAAGTTATCAGAACCTCGTTATCATTATTAGTTAATGGCCTTTGTTAATGAGAGAAGGCCATCAGTTGCATGAATCAGCCAACTGCATTTTGTTGCAGTGACAGAATTATATTTGCAAAGAAATACCTCTGGCTACATGATAGTACTTTCAATGAGATTTTCATTTAGTGATAGTTCTTGGGGACTGAAGAATTCTATGTCTTGTGTTAAATTGCTTTTAAACCTGTCCTCAAAACAACAAAGGGCCAACCCAGAGATTATGAACTCAGTTAACTGGTCTTATTGGCAAAACTTCTCAAAACAGTGAAGGAGTATCCAAAGAATATCATTTATTTCTAAAAACTGCGCGTACCTAATGCTAGTAAATGTGCTCTGCAGTCTATTTTTAGATAAAAGATCATTATCATATTACCTTCCTACCCTTTAAGAACAATTTTTATTACATTAAAACTGTAATTCTATTCACTCTTACCTTAGTTAACTATATAGTTATATTTGAATTGCTTGTAATGTTTGTTGGCATATTAATGGTCTTATACAAAATTAGTTTCCTTGAAATTAATTGTTAATGAAAATTTATTGTAATTTGTCAGAATATATAATTTTTAACTGTCCCCACTGCACCTGAAACCAATAAAAGGTCATAAAAAAAAGGTAGCAGGAAAAATGTATTTTTATAAGAAACTGTTATTCCTTTGGCTTTTCAGAGACATGAAATGCACATTGGTTCCTGATTTTACAAGATTATCAGCTTATGTGTCCTGACTTTTCTGAGATTTAATTTATCTTCTAGTTAATATTTATAACAATGTTTTATTTTGAACATAGCAGTAACATGTCATTATTCACAGTGCACCTAAAATATGTTAAAAACTATAAAATATTAAAACCATATATGATTATTTGCATTAGGCAATCATAAAAATATCTTCTTATACCTGAAAAATGCTTTAGCACTGGATAATATTTTTTTTACTGGTCATCTTTCAAAATCTCATTATAATGAATAAAGCTCAAAATAATAATTATGAGATGCTATGTTACTAGGTGAAAATTTTCAGAATCAATATTTTTTATTACAGCATACCTGTTCTGTTTACAAGGAGTCCAGAAGAGCATTGTAAAAAAAAAAAAAAACTATTAAAATACTTTTAGTGAACAAATGTTGAGACATTAAACTATTTTTAGGAGAGAAGATGAGAAAGACAAAATAAGTTTCTTCTACAATCTTCACCATTAGCTAGTATGTATATAGTTTCTTTGGTTTTATATATTTTTAGTTTCAACATTCACAAAATGAGATCTTAAAATATTTGGGAGACCTCTTCCAGATCTAGAACTGGGAGGCTTTAGTTTGAGAAGGAAACCTAAAGTTCACCCAGCCTTGAACATCACAAGAGTGCATAGTAGTCCTACTACCAAAATATTAAATATTATATATACTGCATATATTTATAGGTCACAGAATTCTTCAGTATGTTTAATCTCAGCTCATTCATAAAACAGCCCCACCCAAAACAAGTTCCATTATCCTTTTACAAGATGATGACAAATCTTAGATGCACTCTTCTCTCTAATATCTCCAGGAAGTGGCCAAGTGGGAAATAGAAACAAGGTCTATTTCAAATGTGATATTCTTTCACTGTTCTGCCTTCTATAGGATTACTTAAATACCCCTAGAAAAATAATAACAGCTTTTGAGTGATAAGGAGCTCCTTATAGTATAACTCAGCCTATTTCTTTTCAAGGCTTCCTTGTGATAAAATGATGTAATAGTTAATAATTACTTCACATTGATCCAAGTATCGCTCCTTGTTAAATGCAGCCATTGTTCTACCTTGCAACTGCACCATGCTGAGAGCTTCTCAAAGTGGGGTTCACCACTTAGGTCTCTGTACCTTCAGTAACATGTACAGTAACTGTAACACAGAAGATGCTCAATAAATACTTGTTGAATATATTGCTTCAGATTTTTGAAAGAGATCATGTCCAAAAACTTATAAGTTTCTGCAAGTGTTATCTCTGCTTGCAGGTGAAACGTCTCCAGCCATTGAAGCATGGATTAAGACAGTGTTGTCCACAGATGTACTGTCAGCACCGGGAACAGTATCTGTACATAGTTGGCATGCACCGATATATATGTACTGCATAAAGGCGGGAATAAATAAACCATAACTCATAAAACTGTTTTCAGACTAGTTTTAGATCCCTCTTAGAAGACATTCAAGCTTGTCAAAGTCCCACTGAAAACTTGCCATTCAACACTAACATATGAGGCACTGTGTGTAGTATAACCTCTCTAAGAATCAGTAAAAGAAGTGATTTTATCTGATGTATGGACTTTGATTAAAAAGAAAATCTAGGGGTGCCTGGGTGGCTCAGTTGGTTGAGCATCTGACTTTAGCTCAGGTCATGATCTTGCTGTTCCTGAGTTCAAGTCTCATGTCAGGCTCTGTGCTGACAGCTCAGAGCCTGGAGCCTGCTTCAGATTCTAGGTCTCCCTCTCTCTCTCTCTGCCCCTCCCCCACTTGCTCGCTCTCTCTCTCTCTCTCTCTCTCTCTGTCTCTCAAAAATAAATAAACATTAAAAAATTTTTAAAAAAGAAAAGAAAATCTAGTCAGAAACTGTTTGGCTTATACAACTTATCTACTTAAATCCAAGACAAGTCTATATTAGAATAGCATAAAAGAAACTGTCATTAAACTAAAACCACTGGGAAACACAGAAACTAGCCAATTAAAGACAAAATAATTCAGATAAATGTATTTTTAGTTTTTTTTTTTTTGCTTTAAATTATGCCAAAATTTAAAATAAGCAATTCTGGGCAAGTAAAAATAATTTTATTTGACCATTTAATAACTAATAACATAACCCAAGAGGTTTAACTTCAAAGTAATAAAACTACTCCAATCGCACCTGAAAATTCAACCTGTCTATACCTACTATTTAAAAATTCTTGTATGTGGAGTTATTATAGTGATTATATTTTAATATTATACCTGGAATTAGCCTGCTTAATTAAACATTTTTCTAATAATGGGTACACTCTTCTCATTTCATTTTCAAAGTATATTTCAAACACAGTGGCCTTTGTCAAAAGCAAATCATTCAAAGTCTCATATAAGGCCCACAAATGTATTTACATCATTTGTTTCAAAAAACTCAAAAATATATATTTATAAGATACAGTAGTGACCCCTTAGGAGTCATTTTAACTATGCAAGCAATAGTTAAACAGGACATCCTGAATAAATTGAGAATTAGTGCTTAAAGGCAAATTGAAATTACTCTTTTCATAAATAATGAATTAAAATATCACAGCAACTACAATAAACATTCTTATATTTAAGATCATTAAAGGGTGAATTTGAAGAGTGAATAAAAGTTTCACCTCAAATATTGGGTGTATTTGTTGCAACAACTGTGAGTCCCAGTACTTAAATCAAGGCCCAGAATTAGGGGTCCTTGTGCTAGGAAAAAGTGCCTGAATTTAAATTTTTCTACCTGGAACTTAACTGTATTTAGCCAAAGTAAAATGAGAAATGCAGACAATTAGCAAGGTAATGCAATAAAAAGCAAGCACATAAACTAATACATAGAGCCATGTTGAAATATTCACAAAATTTAGGAGGAAAGGTTTTTGTCTTATGTTTAAAAGGAGCATGTTTGCATTTAATAAAATAAAACGAACCATCCAGAAAGGAATGGATTCATGAAACAAGGGGATGAATTCATACAAAGAGATTTATTTCACTTTACAAACCGTATTCAAATTACTCTTTTAGAATATATTTTAGTCTTTAAAAGTAATTTTCCAGACACAGTGGTCCAAGTTTAGTGATGAAGCACCAGAGCTCTTGCCTCGCCCTATCTTTTCCACCTTTCTACCTTCTCGATAAAGGTCATGTATGTATGTATGCATGTATGTATTTATGCATGTATATATACCTTCTCTATAGAAGTCATGTACGTATGTATATGCATGTACTTGTAGAAATTTGAAGGGAAAGTGAAGCATTGTTTGCCCAGAACATTTGCTGACCTAGTGTCTTAAAGGTCTTTCTGAACAAGTAGAAAAACAAAACAAAACAAAAACAGTCAAATTTGACACAATCTGAGGCTTCCGAGACACAGGCACTCACAGATCCTGCTGATGAAATACAACAGTTTGGGTGAATCTCAAATATATTATGCTGAGTGAAAGGAGCCGATCTCAAAAGGTTACATTTTATATAATTCCATTTTTATGACATTCTTGAAAAGGTAGGGAGGGAGCACAGAGAGCAATGGTTGTCCTGTTAAAGGAGGGAGAGTGTGAGTATGGAGCAGCAGCATGAGGCAGTTACTGGGGGTAATATAACTCATCTGATTCTGAACTTGGAGGTGGGTCCCCACATTTATGCTTTTGTTAAAATTGACAGATCTTTATAGTAAAAAAGTAACATATACTGTTTTTCAATTCAAAAAAGATAAAGTACATTTATATATTGAGGATTTAGTCATGTGTTCATATAGTCTTTATCTATACACTGAAAAAAAAAAAGGAGCTATACTAGAAACCAATTAAAATGATAGGCCTTGGTGGATGGGGATGATTCAGGTCAAGACAGGAGACGAAATGAAATGTCTTTATTTCTTTCTTGTAATATTGTTTTGATTTTGAGCCAGTATTGAGTTACCTATTTTAAAAATACAATTAAAATACAAAAATAAATCAGATCCTTGTCTCCTTGCTTCCATTTTTTTCCTCCAAAGGGAACAAATTATTTGCTTAATACTTTTTATTTATTTTTTTTTTTTTAAATTTTTTTTTTTTTTTCAACGTTTATTTATTTTTGGGACAGAGAGAGACAGAGCATGAATGGGGGAGGGGCAGAGAGAGAGGGAGACACAGAATCGGAAACAGGCTCCAGGCTCTGAGCCATCAGCCCAGAGCCCGACGCGGGGCTCGAACTCACGGACCGCGAGATCGTGACCTGGCTGAAGTCGGACGCTTAACCGACTGCGCCACCCAGGCGCCCCTTAATACTTTTTAATTACATAGATGCCATAAAAGGTAAGCGTTCACGAGTTCCCCCGGATTCTCTCTTTTTTTGAGTATAGCTGACATACAATGCTACATTAGTTTCAAGTGTACAACATAGTGATTCAACATCCTTATATATCTCACCACAAAGAGAACGACCTCCTGTCACCATCAATGCTGTTACAATACCATTGACTATATTCCCCGCGTTGTACCTTTTATTCCCATGACTTATTTTGCCATATCTGCTAGCCTGTACCTCCCACTCACCTTTACTCATTTAGCTCATCCTCCTCCCCTCTGGCAACCATCAGTGCATTCTCTATAGTTAGGGGTCTGTTCTGTTTTTTAATTGTTTGTTCATTTGTTTTGTTTTTTACATTTTACGTATCAGTGAAATCATGTAATATTTGTCTTTCTCTGACTGATTTTACTTAGCATAATTCTCTCTAGGTCCATCCATGTTGTTTCAAGTGGCAAGATCATATTCTTTTTATGGCGGAGTAATATTCTATTGTAAATACCACAACTTCTTCATCTATTCACGTATCAGTGGACACCTAGGTTACTTCCGTAAACTGGATATTGTAAATAATGCTGCAATACACATAAGGGGGTGTATATCTTTTCGAATCAGTGTTTTTGTTATCTTTGGGTAAACACATTGGGCTTCATTTCTTGAGCAATATTTTTCATTTTACCCTATGTACAGCAGCAGGTGCCGTCCCATGCCTGGGAGGCATTCATGTATCATTCTTCTAGGAAAATTCTGCTATGACTGAGTTAGCTGGTTTGAAATAAAATTGGGGGAAAAAAGAAGAGAATTTATTTGTTAAAACACTAATACACACAACCATATGTTTTGGCTTATTCTCTAAATAGGCTTCTATTCACTGTCTTGTAAAATCATCTTGTGTTTTGTAGTATGTAATACTAACAGGTTACAGAATGAAACAATAACAGTTAAACTGCTTTATCTAGACAATGGGAAATAGATTATTTTCTACTTACTTGATGTCATTGATTCTTTTAGCCTTGCCTAAACTGTTCAAATGTAAAACTTCTTTAAAAGAACCTATTAATATCCATTGGTAGTCATCTTTTGGTATCTTCTTTGAAAATTAGATAAGCGAATCTCAGAACCCAGACCACTAAAAGCATATTTCCCCATATACTTTGATAATAGGCACTACATTTTGCTCCTTCAGTTTTTAAAACACACAGTTTTTGATTGATTGATTAATTGTTTTTGCCAAGGTATTGTTTGAAGGAAGCTGTTGACTCCAAATATATATATATATATATATATATATATATATTTATATTTATATTTATATTTATATTTATATTTATATATATGTATTTATATATATAGCTTGTGTGCTGCAGCTATATTATTATTTTAGGTTTTGGTCTTCAAGCTTTCCAAAGTGGTCTGAAAAAAAAATTTCAGTTTGGAGATTCCTGTGTGTGGCTTTTCTCTTGCTTAGTAAAGATTTGTAAATATCAATACAACTGATGCGCCTGTACAGGAAAAATCAAAACAAAGCACAACACAATGGTGTGGTTCCAGTTTCCAGAGTCCAAATAAGCTACCATTTAAAAACATAAAATAGAGTGATTTAAAGGCATACTGTATTAAGTTGTCATCAACCATCTTAAACAAGCTGTTTCCACAATATTCTTCATGAATGGAAACAGGGAGCTAGAGAATTTTCGGCATGATTTTGCAGTCTGTGCATACTACTAATTAATAGCAATACCTTCAGTGTATTATGTTAACAAATCAGAGTAGGCAAGGAAGACACTGAAGAATGATAGGCAAGCAACTCATCAGTATTTTATCATATCAAATCTTGACTCTTTTAAAACCCAAGCTGTCTCCCTCCCTCACTAGAAAGATAGTTTTGTGGTAGATTGTATATGAGGTCTTATTACAAAGATGTCAGTTTGAGTCTGAAACATAAACATGTTTTTATTCATACATTAGTCCTTATAGTGATCAATGATTGTGTATCTAGTATACTAGAATTTGTTTTTGATCAGTAGAAAAGCAATTATTCATAAAACTCAAAATAGAGGCAAAGTTGTGAAAGAAAAGAAAAGAATTATAGGTTTCTTACAGGGAAGGTAATTTTAATATAGACGAGATTGGCCCAAGTTCTGCCATTTGGATTGATAGATTCTCTAGCAGAACTATCATTTCAATAATCTCAATGACAGTATAGCACTGGATACTTGGTACAGTATTATAAATTAAATTTACTGCAAATGTTATTGCAGAGAATATGGAAAGAGATCTATTATTTGTGTTTGTGAAAGTTTAGATAGGAAAAATTTAAGATTCTTTGACAAATCATAACAGAAATGATCTATATGATACAGCTATATTGCCAGTTGTCAAAAAATTCACTTTAGCCATTACTTCTTCATCAGTATCCTTGAATTATAGTGACATGATTCCTCTTGTGAGAGAAAATATTATATTAATCAACTTGAATGTTACCCCTGTAAGGTGGTGCTTTGCAGTGTTTGGCAAGGTTGGATGCAGTTAACTTTTTAGAGAAATGGATTAGCTTCTGTTTATTTTGTCTAATATTGAGACCTTGTAGCTCGTACAACATAAGGTTGTTGGTAATCCCTGCATACTGATAATAAAACTGTAATTATAGCAAATGGGATTTACTTTATTCATGCTGACCAATATTCACATGCACACATATATCTTTACTAACTTATCAAATACTCTTTTATACATATCTCAAAGCCATATACAATATAACTAAAATATATGTCTATCATCTACCTATCTATATTTTTGCTTACCTAGTTAATTACCTAAAATAAAATTAAAATCGGCATGTATTTCTCAGGTATATTTTTTATCATCAGAACATTCATCCTACATCATAATTATTACATTATATCTATCTTAGCTGATGGCTTCTAAGCCTCATAAGAAGCAAGGACCCTGGGCCTTCAACACACTGCCTGAAACAGGAGAGAATAAATCAAAGATTGTCAAACTATCAATTTCACCTTCCTCTACACATTCCATTGGATGTGTTCACGTACACCACCCACAAACCATCTTTTCTACTATGCGACGAAGTAACAAAAGACATGACCACACCATAGTACATGCTAACATTTATTGAGAGCGTATGACATGCCTGGCTCTTTTCCAAGAATTTTAACCTTCCTCACAACCGCATCAGTAGATACTATTATTGTGTCTGTGTTAAAAGGGAGGAAACTGAGACACAGAAACTATGAAATATATCCCAGATAACACAGCTAGGAAGAAGAGCCAGAATTCAATAGCATATTTCAAAGGGATATAGTGGAAAAGAAAGTTGAAATTTAACTCTTCACATCTTAGTTTTCTAAGCATATGAAAGCCTGTGGATGTCATGCCATGACATCCCCAGGATCCCTTCCGTACTGATGCCTCTAAGAAACTGGAGTGTGTACACATCCGAAAGGTTACAAAACAGTTTTCTAGTTGCTAGTATATCTGGCATTTTAGGATGTTGCATAACTTATAATATCCCATGGCAGACTTCAAAACTTAGAATCCATTAGATAACTAGAGGAGTTATCACACTGGAAGATCATCTCAATCAAGTTTTCCTGTTATCACTGTGATGTTTTCCCAAATGTCTCATAGACTTGGAAGAATGAATCAGTAAAATAGCAGGTTCTACATAACATATTGATGATGTAAGCGTGATATAAGCACTTACATCAGAGCATTCCATATACACACAGTGCTACTCGAGGGGAAAAACTCATTTCTCAAATAACAAACACCACATTTCTCTACTACGTTGTTGACTATAAAATCTAAAACACATTCAAGGAAAATAATAATAATTAGGCATCCTCATATAAAATATGTCCCCCAAACTCCTATCCACACCCTCCCCCCACCACACCAGATTGTGGGACAAACCTTGTGATAAAGGAGAAATAGATTTGGAGAAAAGTAGAAAGCCTGGAGATGAGCAGGGCTAAAGATAAGTAGAAGTTAATGGAAATCAAGGAGCAGAAAAACAAATCCATTGTTATGAAAGTTCCCAGCATCTTATCCGCAATACTTGGGAACTGGTGATTTTGGAATTTAGAGTTTTTTAGATTTTAGAACAAAAAATATACAGAAGAGCACAGAGCTCTTAGAGCAGACTCCAGATAGCACCTTCTGATTAAACACATCAATATATCTACAGTAAATGGTTATTTATATCAAATGAGGCAAAGATGAAGGAGGTAAAGTCAACATTTTGCTCCTAAATGAGTTGTCGCTAAACTTATTAAGCTGTTTAGATTTATAAGTCTTGCTTTATTTTTGATCACAGTCCTGTACAATTTTCCTTTGATAGCCTGCTTTAATTCTATCACTCATGAATCAATGTGTGTCTTTTAACTTTATGATTTTCATGTGTACACTTTCTTCAGGTCAACCTTTAAAATTTACTACATTTGCTGAGAATTCCTTCTTTTTATTCCTTTTAATCTTTTTATCATGAATTACACCCCTTCTCATTTTCTGGGTTCTACTAAATGGATTCATGCATTGTTTCTATCTGAGAACTTTGTTGACTTCCATTTTCTTTCCCCCTAACATTAATTTTTTCAGGAAGAAAGACTCTCCTAACCAGCATAAAACCAGGGAACTATATATCTAAAATTAAAAGGTGACATTTGGTCAAGGCAACTATGTTATTCAGAGTCCTAATAATGGTGGAATCATAGAAAGGAAAATATAGATCAAAACCGTTTTTAAAAATTGGAGTTTTGTATTCTCTTTTTTTCAGTTGTTTTACTTACAGCAGATCGTAATTATGCTTTTGACATATATGCTTTTGAGAAATAGTTACTATAAACAAATTTTCTAATTTTCTAAATTTTAATTTAAATCTGAATTTAATGTATTTTTTTGTGTGTGTATGTGTGTGTATTCTTACCTAACAGTGAAGAAAAAGATGAGCGTGAATAGAGTGATATCTATTTTTTTCAAATTTTTATTTAAATTCCAGTTAGTTAACATACAGTGCTATATTAATCATTTCTGGAGCTTACAATTTGTATATGAAATAAAATCTCATTTTTTTTGTAGTGAGAAATTTTAAGGACATGAATGCTTCCTGTTGTTTACCTAAAAAATGTAAAATTTGCTGGTCATTCCTACCCTGTACACCTGACATAGCTGTTTGTCAACCTAAATTCTTCAGCCACATATCCTTCATTCTGTGCTCAAACTAACAACAACAACAACAAAAAGTAAAGCTTTAGATTTCACAACAGTTATAACAACTACCATTTTATAAGTTTAATTATATGTATATATATTACATATATATCATATGAAAGAGTTAATGCACATCAATTTCTAATAACATTTCTCATATGTAAAAAGACACATTTTCCAGTATAAATTAAGATAAAATTGTAAATGCTATGCTCTTCCATTGTGTAAATGTATAGAGTTATAACATAAATCATTATTTCCTCTTAATTCTGACTCTAACACAGACTTTTGAGTATCTAGTATCTCAAAACATGTAAAATCTCCAAAAATATTTTGTAAATACATTTCAGTTAGAAAAATATTATGAATATCGTGTGGAGACACTATGTCAAAAATTAGACACATAAAGAGGTGTCAAAGCTTCCTGAATATTGAAAAGCATTAGCTTGGGCATCACTCCAATTCATAAATTGGATAGAAAGTAAATGCACATTTTATAAAATACCAAGTAGTTCTTTACATGGTGCTCCTACCATGGATGCTAAACAAAACTTACTGGGCAATAATGTAATTTGACTTAGAAAAGAAACAAAGAAGGGTTCTTGGGTGGCTCAGCTGGTTGAGCTTCTGACTTTGGCTCAGGTCATAACCTCCTGGTTCATTTGGGCTCTGTGCTGACAGCTCAGCCTGGAGCCTGCTTTGGATTCTGTGTTTCCCTCTGTCTCTCTGCCCCCTCTCTCTCGCTCTCTCGCTCTCTCACTCTCTGTCTCTCAAAAATAAATAAACATTATAAAATTGGAAAGGAACAGAGTAGTGGTCCATTGGAACAGAAAATTATGAAGACAACTCAAGAAGATTTTAGCTTTTCTACTGAGAATTAAATTATTTAGAAATAAAAATAGCATTTGGCACTTCAAAGACCTGTACTAGTTTTCATGTTACTTTCCACAGCTCTTAAGTTGGAATATTGCCTATAAATTGGATAGAGAAGGGTTATTTTTCCTTTTTCAATTTAAGAAAAAGAAGTACAAAAAATGCCACTGATTATCAAACTAAATAAACAGATGAAGATTGTGGTCAATAGTTCTTTTTTTTTGTCTTGGTGTCTTTAGTCTTTCGTTATAGCTGGGTCTTAATTCTATTTTGTCAAATATTAACATGGCTATTCTAATTACTTTGTTTTGTTTTTAATGACTTTATTTATTTTTTTAAGAGTAGTTTTAGGTTCCCAGCAAAATTGAGCAGAAAGTACTAAGATTTTTCATAGACTCCCTGCCCTCACATATGAACAGCTTCTCCTATCAACAACCCCTCCCCCATCCTCAGGAATATTTGCTGACACATATCAGTCACCCAAAATTCATTGTTTACCTTAAGGTTCATTCTTGGTTTTGTCCATTCTCTGGATTTGGACAAATGTCTAATGACATGTACCCATCATTAAAGAGTTTCACGGCCCTAAAAACCCTCTGTGCTATACCTCATTCAATAGCTGTTGATATCAAAGGTCTTGTCCTAGACTAACAAAAAACATTTCATAGGTCACTCATGAATGTAGGAGAATGTTATACAGTTCTAAAATTTGATTTTGAGATAAAAGAAGTGTTTTGAAAAATAAATGCCTGGTTATATTATAGAAACCTCTACCATTGGTAATGGAGAAGGCATCTGAATAAAAGAGTAATTTGTGAAGTAAAGTTGAGGGTAAAGCCTTCAGGAATATTGATTTTAAGTTAATAAATCACAAATCTAGTGTTTGCCTACATTATTGGCCAGTGAATAAGCAGCATAGAGTTAAATCAATAACCCTGGATCCTAGACTCTGGCAACATCTCTATTAGGCATATGCCTCCAGTTTGTGTGTGAACTTAAAAAGAGTAAATTTTGTCTTTATTTCTTGGTCCTTTGATTCCGCACAGTGGTAAAGCCCCTTTGTTGTTGGCATGCCTTAATTTAAATGTATAGCTGTTCTCTCTCTGTTTTCACTGCAGGCTCAAATATCTCTCAAATGCCAATCTTGTTAGAAATCATGGGGAGCAGTCTCTTCTTCTGCTTAGTCCTCAAAGTGGTGTCTTTTCAACTTTTAAAAGAATTATCTATTTATTCACTCTTCAAATATTTATCAAGCATCTTCTCAGGCATAGTTCTAATGATTTAAAATGAACTGGTGAACAAGAGTCTCTTGCCCCTACTCTAGCACTTTCCCTCCCTCAGTTCCCCCTTACATCTAGATTCTAAACAGACTCATTTCCTCAAACAGATCCTGTTGTCCCCTATCCTATAACCTTTGCATGCAGCCCTCACTTCCTGTAATGATCTTTCCTTTCTCTCCAACCCCCTCCCCACACCTGTCTTCTGTCCTGGGCTTCTTTCAGATCTCAGCTCAAACATCACTTCCTCAGGGAAATCTTTTCTCATTTTCAAATCTCACAGATTTATGCACTTCTTCTTCTTTTTTTTGCAAACTTATTTCAGTGGTAGATTTGTCTTTATTTGTGTAATGTTTCGATTAACAATTATCTCACTCTTCCAGACTGTGAGCCCCACAACGGCAGGGGCTGTGTCTTTTTTGCTCAGTGTCATGTTCTCAACTCTTACCACTGTGCCTGGCACAAACCAAGGCTGCAAATAATATATGCTTAAAGTCAGGAGAGTTGATGGTTAAAACAGAAAAATGGAACACTTCCAAGACCAAAAATGAATATTTATGGGACTTGGGACTTCAAAAGTTATTCTTAAGATTTTACCTTTTGTAAAGTTTATTATGAAGACTACTTTTGACTAAGATATTTTTAGGGCTTTTTTTTTTTGTATTTTTACAAAATTTTATTAAGAAATCAGAGGGATATCCTAAATCAATTTGTTGAATTTCTTATTAACATTGTGAATTAATGTGGTTGTCCTCTAATAGAATTTAAAAGATAATACCATAATTGACTTTGCGATTTTGTTGTTGAACACTGGTAGGATATTCCAGGACAGCCCCAAGTTGTTGAAACGTATTTTTTAAAAAGACGGCATAATTTAATGTATAACTTAACTACATTATTTAATGGTATGTCATTAAAGACTTCATATATATAAAACACTATAATTTTCAATTCAATAAGTATAAAAGTCCCAATTTTGGTTCAGAAGATGTGTTTATTGGGAACACAGAAAAGAATATTGCAAGTTTTAAATATATCCTACAGAAGAGAAGTTAAAAGGAAGGCATGCATATTCGTATTACGGGATATCCACAAGTTTAAATGTTTCAGAGAAGTTATGGAGATTAAAACTGAGAAAAGGCCATGGTGTTTCTCAACCAGTTGCAAGTAACCTTTCCAAGAGCAGTTTCTCATGCAGATATGGGGATAGAAGCAAGATAGTTGGTATTAAGAGAGAGGCTACTGAGAAAGTTCAGTCTCTGAGTATAAATGTCAAGGTTCAAGAGTCTGGGAAGCAAGAACAAGTTGAGGATTTGAAAATAGAGTCAAGTAGTTTTATTTGAGATTCAAATTTAAAAAAACAAACAAACAAAGAAAAACTTTAAGAGGAAAGAAGCATAATCGTCAGCGTAAGGTCCTTGACGAGAGTGAAGCGCGAGGTCTGAGTACAGTAGAGGGTGTAGTTCTCAAGACTTGGGAGAAAGATAAACTGGCAAATGTGAAAACATTTATTTGCTAAAGTGAGGGCACAACTCCATGATACTTAACTGCCTTATCCTCTACAGCTCTCCACTATGGTTTGCTTGCCCTTCTGATTCTTTTCAGTCTCCACTGGCTAACCGTTTCCACATATCTTCATGAATGTGGAACAGAATTAACCAAGGTTTCAAAACTAAATTGAAGCCCTTTCTAACTAACCCTATTACATTTGATATTTTCCTTTCCCAGCACTGTATCCCATTACATTTATTTGCATATTGTTCTAGAGACCGTCAACCATGAACTTCTTCCTACTTTTCACCTCCCAGTGCATAATTTTCTCCTTTCTTTCCATTGTAACAGAAGAATGTATTCTTCCAAGGGATATTGTCTCCACCACGTCTTTGAATCCAATACCTGTTCTTCTGGTCTATTTGTCCTTTTTCTTATAAATTTTCAGTCCCTCACTGACTTGCAGTCTCCTTGCAGATCGTACACATCAAAGCCTCTCCAATCTTGTCACTCATGCGTGCTCACAGATGCCATGTGCGCCTACACAAGACACACCTTTACACACATTCTTCTGACCCCTGTGTTCCACCCAGTTGTTCTCTTTCCCTTTAAGTCAATCTCCATGAGAAAGTTCTACATTTGTTGAATCTACTTCCTTAAGTTCACTTACTTTTAAATCAACAGGAATCTAGATATTCTCCCTATCTATCTATCTCCCTATCTATCTATCTATCAATTTGACATGCTTTTTCAAAAGTAATTTAGTATCTTCTTATTTGTCAAGTATCTTTTGATACCTGTTTTCATTAATCTCAAAGCAACATCTGACTCTATCTTCTGCCATGACAATTTTAAGGCTCTCTCTCCTCTACCACTGTCCCTGAGTCCTCCTTCCATTCACACTCTGCCCTCAACTCTTCTCATTCCTCATGCTATTCCTAACTGATGTTATTTGTACCAAAACTACAATTATGCCTCTCTGCAGAAGACACCACAGGTATGGCCCCAACCTAATTGAGCTATTGGCACATTCTTCAGAATATTTCCCAAGTTCTTCAAATACAAAATTGAAACCTGGATTCATCATCTCACCCTTATCCTCTCAAGGCAGGCCTCTTTCGGTGTTCTCTTAGTGAAGTCTGCTCCTTGCAATCAAGACAAAATCTTCACTTCCATTTTATTGCTTTTTTTCCCTCATATTATTCCCACCCATGTGTTTCTCAGCTATAAATCCATCTCCTTGTGCATACTAAATATCTTCAAAATCTCTTTTTAATATAATCTCCTTTTCCTATGTATTTGAAATTTATAAGCCCTACTCATAACTGACCTTGTCTATGGTATAATTTGTCCTTTATCAATTGCACTCTTTTCAGTTCAGAACTTACTCATCTTCACATAGAATATTTTATTATCCTAGCTAATCTTCCTTTCTCCTAGGTGTGGCTTCTCCAAAATACCCTGCTAGGGAAATCCATTCAATACAAAATTTTGATCATGTAATTTGCTGTTTATAAGTCTTTAAGGGGTGCACTAGAGCTGATTAGTCCCTCATCCTGTTGATGGATACTTTTCCTCATACAATGGAAAGTGTTATGGAGCTATATGAACTGAGGTGAAAATAGGTTCATAATATGCTAACAACAATAAAAAAGAGACTAAAAAATAATATACAGAACATGAATCTATTTTTAAATGCATATTAATATATATATTACAGAAACTGAAATATACAAATGTATATATATGTATATATATGCATATATATAAAATTCACATATATGATATATAAACTGGGATACATAAATTTCACTCAAACCTGCAATCACAAAGAGATGCAAGGATCTTTCTCCCATCCATACCAGCAACAGATTGTTCACCAGGTCCTATCGATTCTGCATTCCAAGTACTTTTACAATCAGTCCCTTTGTTTCTATCATGATTTCTAACTTTACCTCAGCTATGCAGGCTTTTTTTTTTGTCCTTTTCTCCAAAAATAGTCATGTGTTTTCCTGTTTGTCCTCATAAATTCCCAGGTTTTCTTTGTCATATTGCCTATCATAGTCTCTTGGGTTTTAATGGTATACTTTTTGTTTCTCCTTTACTAGATGCAAGGAACTTGACAGCAATGGCCACATCTGATATGGGGCTAAATTCAACACAGTGCCTAGTACATGGAAAGCATTTAACCATCATTTGTAAAATATATTAATAAAACACACAGTACTGGGCACATGACATTGCTTATGGTAATTACATTGACTGAATGTTTTGACAAATGCTTTTTAAGTAAATTCATGATGTACGATAATTGTGGTGCATATAAAGCTAAAAAGCTGTGCTTATTTAAAATCTCTTAGCAGGAAAAAAAAAGGAAATGTTTGGTATTGCCACTTTATATGGGGACTAGTTGGGTGAGAAGAAATGTGGCTGTATCGCTGAGGAAGAAGGTAGAATTTCAAGTATTAGAACCATCTCGTGCAAATGATGCTGAAGAAGGCCTCGCTGGAAGACATGGAAAATAATATATTGATGACTCTCAGGAGAGTAACAGTAGATGTAAAGGGATCCCTATTTTTACCCTATGGACATATTTCTTTTCTCTCTCTCTCTTACTGGCTTCACCCAATTTGTATCTGTAGTTTCCAAGTTGATATACATAATGTATATTATGGCATTTAGTACTTCAAACAAATAAAGTGTTCTTTTTTTTTTTTGGTCAGGTTTGTGATGAAAAATGCCTGCTCATTGCAAAAAGCAGATCAATAGATTGACAACACAAGTAAACCAAGGACACTGTCAGTAGAACTGATACATAGATTGAAATAAATAAGGGAAGAAGGAATAGGGTCTTGCTCTGTTCTAATGGAGACCAGAATGTGCTGAGAAGATCAGAGTGACATTCAGAGGGTGGAGTGTTTAGAGGGCTCTAGAACAGGAAGATTCATTCATTCATTCATGCATTCATGCATTGAGTTTCTATTATGTGCCACATTATGGTTAGCCTGGGGAGTGAATCAAAGAGGTAAGCAGTGAAACAAAGAGGTAAGACTGCTACCCCTTGTGGGGTCTACACGAATATTGAACTGAAATGTGTGTGTCAGAGGGAAGACTGATCATTTAAAAGTTTACAGGCTCTATGAGTACAAACTTCAAAATCTGCCTGTACCCATTTTTTATTTTAATGTTTATTTTTATTTTTGAGAGAGAGAGACAAAGAGACAGAGAGACAGAGCGTGAGTGGGGAGGGGCAGAGAGAGGAGGGAGACACAGAGTAGGAAGCAGGCTCCAGGCTCTGAGCTGTCAACACAGAGCCCTACACAGGGCTTGAACTAACGAACTGAGAGATCGTGACCTGAGTCAAAGTTGGACACTTAACTGACTGAGCAACCCAGGGGCCCCCACCTATACCCTATATTCATTTTTAATAATATAGACAAAATTGAAACCATAAAAGTGTCTAACAGGTGTAGATTATGAAATGATATTATGTAAATTATGTTGTTAACATATAGTAAAAAAGATAAAATTACAATAAATTTAGAGAAAATTTCATATTAGAAAATAAGGTATGCAGTATGGTCATATTTTGCAGTATGGTCAAATATTCCATTTGCTGTATGGTCAAATTTTAATAACAGTTACAAAATTATGTATAAAACAAGTGTATATGTTATCTATACACACTGTATATGTCAAAAATGAATTAGAATAAATAATAATTATAAATAATAATAAATAATGTATATTATGGCATTGTGTTATAAACAGTATTTATGTGTAATTATATTTAGGAGAAATTGTAGAAGATCTCACCTCAAAATGTTGCAGTAGGTACTATTTCTGACTTTTCCCTGATGGTTTATCTGGAATTTCATTTTTTTTAAATGAACACATTTTCATTACTCAATAAATTCATTACAAAAATAAATGGGCAGATGACCAAAAAGTTTGTCAGAAATTGGGTGTAACACTGCACTTATGGAAATGGTCCTGCCTTCCAGATAGTTGGAGATTTCTGTAATCGATTCATGATAGTAATCACAGCATTTATCCATGATGTTGCTGAGGATGATTTTTTTTTTCATTTTAAAGTTTGGTAAACAGAAGAATTCATTGGCTCCCATTTAATTTGAGTTCTAGCACCTACTTCCTCCTTATCTATAAAGCACACAGTTTTTCACCTTTTTCTATAATCATGCATAGAAACTAAAAATTGCAAGGATATATCCAAAATTTGTTTGCAAGGCTACTATATGGAAGACGTGAAGGAACTCCAAAAGGACTTTGAGTTACTGAGAAGGAACTGGCTATATAAGTTCAAAGTGTTTCTTCTTATATTAGGTGGATTTAAAGGAGGAAAATATGGGTTTGGCATGCTCTCCTGAACAATTGTTCAAATGTCTTGGGTTTGGCAAAGTTAAAACTGCGTTTTCCCATTCCCTTTTTTCTCGTAATTTACAAAACCATGTACACTTCAAGGGAAATTTAATCCATATGTTCTGATTCATTTGCACTTAACTTGTCATAATGTTGTTCATGAAAGTCATCCTGTGTCCAAGAACGTTTGTGAGATTATTTTTAATAAGTCCCCTTCTCCCCCTGTCCTAAGGAGCTACATTTTGGCATTAGGTAGCCAAATGGGAACCACAAAAGCATGAAACTTGAAATCTATGAATTTTAAATGGATTCATACTTGGCCAAAATCTTCTCTCCTATTTATTTGTGTGTTGTAACAGGGAAGCTAATAGTATTAAGCTAAAGACAAAGTAGCGAGACTATACAGATTTTGTTGTTTAAAATCAGCTCTGATGAATACCTTTCAGTGTTTTGTATTTAATGAATATGTTCTCCCAAATAAGAAGTGTGACATCTCCACAGAGAAAATATTATGTTTCTACAAAGACAAATTAAAGAGCAGATGCTAGATTTATGAGAACTTTTGTCAGCTATCATTCTTTAGAGCCGAAAGGCAGCCACCAGTAATGAGTCTAACACAAAGGGCAAGAGAACCAAGACTCAAGGAATAGCACCTTCTAAAAGTCATAATTGCTTATCCTGCACAGGATTAGTTTCTATGCCTCTCGGATAAAGATGAAGTCATAAGCCAAGGATAATCTTAAAATATTTGAAGTCAAATTGCACGTGGCCACTTGGACCCTCACGTCAGAACATTTCAGATTTTTTTTTAATTAAATAAATTACTAATAACTAAATACTGTCATTTTTATTACCAGTGCTTCTAAGTATTCTTCCAGCAACATAATACAAGACTTGTTCGTTGTGGTCAAACAATCCCCAGCACCCCAGGTATTTCAAGGACACATTAGGAATGGTAATGTGAAAAGCAGAATGTACTGCACACTGTTTAGGAGATTGGGATGCCATTAAAATCTCCCCAGGAACAGTGAACTAAGGTCTAATAGAAGGCTAAGATTGTGAAAGCTTAAGTTTTAAACCAAACCTAAAATTTCAGCCCACATCTATTTAAATTGATGTTAGACCACCTATCCCCTGGGAGAATGGATGCCTATATTTGCTGTGCTGTGAACTATTTTAGAGCAGAAACATTGTATATTCTCCAGTGAATGTTTATGCGCACATCTGGATATATGCAGAAAACTAATGTAATTAATGGACTATGTAACATAAATTACTGTATTTGAAATATCACTCTTTGATTATGGGTGAGTGAGTTTGTGGTTACAAAATTAGGGTCTCAACAAGACACACATACATTCACAAACACACATACCCCATTCCACAAACCACCAACTTCAGTAATAACTAAGGAATTTAGGCCCTTGGACCAGCTTGAGGCTGTTGATTTATTTCATTTGGTCTGTCATACATATTTCTAAAGGGAGAAACTTATCATGTAGCATGTGAGGATACTTTCAAAATATTATAGAAACTAGTAATTACAAGAAAGGTAACATTACTACATTCTTCATCATTTATATAACAAGTCAGTTTTATAGATGGAATAGTCTCTCATCTAGCAATTAATCTCCAGATAACTTTGCATGACCATTATTCATTCAAATAATCTATTATCTACCTATCTATCTATCTATCTATCATCCACCTATCATCTATTTATTATATTTTCTTTTTGGAGCACCAATATTGTGTCAGGAATATTATTAGAATTTAGGGTGGAAATGGAACAGGATTCATTTACAAACTGAGCAATCCCAGTCTTGAGATTATGCTGGTAACTCATTCTTTGAGTGCTCCATTTGAACTAAGTTTGGAGCATTGAATGCCTCAACAAATTAAGAACTAACTTTGTCCTGGAATCAGGAAAAGGACTTCATAGAGGAGAGGTTGAATGTGGTGATTTTATTTCATGTTCTGGGTCATTGATTTAATGATGGAAAAATTCTGTCTTATTCTCTCATAGAATATTATCTTGACTTAGATTATCCAGTCCCTATATTTGTTGCACCCTTGGAGTATGGGTTATTTTCTGCTACATAATACTAGAAAGAGATTGCCTTCAATGACATTTCATTCTCCTGACCTTGGGGACTGGAAAAGAATCCAAAGGCAATGTCTAACTAAAATACTTCCTTTTTTTCTTTTAGACACTTTAGATATAGAGATCTCTCTATTATACAACAGATTTTCTAGTACCCATGGGACTGAATGAGTATAACTGCACATGAAACAAGTTCTAGCAAGACTTCCTCTGCCTGGGTTCCTTTCCTAGAGCACTGACATGCATCGGTGATCCACACTACAAACACCTACATATTTAAATGTATCCATTCCTTTATTTAAGTGGTCAAAAATAAATTTAAATTATCTATCATATGCTTGGTGCTGTGCTAGAATTAAAGACAAAAAGAGGAACTTCCTATAAGTAAAATTCCTGTCATCTAGTCTATTATTTTTATATGTACCATATAAACATTAAACCTTGTTTTCATAGTTTCATACCAGGAAAGTCTGCTGAAAAAAAAAGTCCCAGATTTATTTTTTTACCAAAAAATATATTACCCCATGTATCTCAAAATGTTCTCTCAAAAGCATGTTGTCTCATAGGTAGATGACTACACTTTCTGAATAATCTGAAAACTCCTTCTTATTCAAGGCTGAATTTTATTTTACTTATTTTTCAAATTTAAGTTCATGTTAGTTAACATATAGTGTAGTATGGTTTCCAGATTAGAATTTACTGATTCATTAACTTACATATAACACCCAGTTTCACCCCAACAAGTGCCTTCTTTAACGCCCTTCACTCATTTAGCCCATCCCCCACCCACCTCCCTCCATCAGCCCTGTTTGTTCTCTATATTTAAGAGTCTCTTATGGTTTACCTCCCTTTCTGTTTTTATCTTATTTTACTTTTCCTTCCTTTCCCTTATGTTCATATGTTTTGTTTCTTAAATTCCATATATGAGGGAAATTGTGATATTTGTCTTTCTGCGATTGACTTATTTCACTTAGCATAATACACTCTAGTTCCATCCATGTCGTTGCAAATGGCAAAATTTCATTCTTTTTAATCATTGAGTAATATTCCATCATATATATATATATATATAGACATATATATGGATATATATGGACATATATATGTATGTATATATATATGTATATATGTATGTATACACATATATGTATGTGTGTATATGCATGTGTGTGTATATATATACATACATATATGTATGTGTGTGTACCCAGTGGATGGGTATTTGGACTGTTTCCATAATTTGGCTATTGCTGATAGTTCAAGGCAGAATTTAGAGAGCTTGGTGTAAAGTATCATGTTGGTGATAAGAACTAATGGCATGTTTTCAGTATCTATTACAGAGAGCATACAACTGTGTTCATCAAGCTATTATTTCACATCAATGGAATTACTAGTCAAAAATGTATATGAAAAATCATTCAATTAATCACCACCTCTTCTGGACCCTTACTTGCTTCATAAATACTCCTTTTGTAAGAATGTTCACACTGCATTATTGTGAGTCCTTTGTGTGTCTTTTTCTAACTAGCTAGACTGTGAAGATGAGGGTCTCAGCTCTACTTCGCCACTGCTTGATGCAGAGCCCGACACAAGCGCAAACTTACTGAGTCTTGTTAGAACTAGCTCATTGGCTCGTGTCCTCGATTTCATCCGACACTGGCATCAACACTCTCTTGAGCTCCTGCTCATCACTCTATCCTGAAAGTAAAAATGCACATTCAAAATTAGTGACATTCTAGAAGAAGGTCTACACTTTCCACATTTTAACAGTTTCAAATTTTTTGTTTTAACAGTTTCAAATTTAAGTCCCTATTTGTTCAATGTTTAAAATCAATTTGAACATACTCATAGTAAAAAAGCCATCAATAAATTCCATATACTTTACTTCTGGTCTTTGCACAGTGGGTGGGTGGTTTTCAAACTCTGCTGTTATATGTTAGTGGATGGGCTAAAGATAGAATCTTGCTATTAACTCTGAATAGCCAGACTTATGTAACTTAAGCCCACAGTTAAAAGGCATTTAAACTTCGTGCGTGGGTGTGTATAGATGCGTGCACATGCAAAGGAATTGTGCCCGCTACACAATTGCACATGTAATTCAAGTTCTATGATTTCAGTATGAGTTATAGGAGTATGACACTATAAGAATATTTATGGCTAACAGCTTTTGGTGATTTTTTTTCTGCCAAAATGTGTTTGCTTGTTCAAATTCCTTTCTAGTGAAGAATAGGGTTATAAATGTAAAGGCAGGGAAATGGAACTAGTGATAAAATAAGCTTAGAGAAAAAAAGACTTAGAGAGAAATTGGCAGTAGGTCTTTTTAAAAAACAGCTGTATGCTTATTTATTAACTAATACAAACAAAAAAGAAGTAAAGATTTTAGACTATAATAGGATCAAGTTGGAATTTTTAAAAAATGTGACTGAAGACAACTATCAGCGATTTTATTTGTTTTTGTGCTTCTGCCTAATTTATCAGATTTTAAATTCTTTATATATATTTTAAAATATTTTTAAATCTAAGATCTGGCAAACAAAAGGTTTTTGCCTCTGAGAGAGAATGCATATCTGGGAGATCAGAAAGAAACTAACAAAAGTAGACGCTTTAAAGGTACAAGAAATAAAGCAAGGGGATGCATGTTGATACAAAAGATTTTATTAAAACCCAATGTCACTTAAATTTTCCATTTACTAATAGTTCATACCTAATTTTATTAAAAGTACAAATAATACTGGAAAAAAGTTGTAGGACTCTGAATATATCGACTAAAATTTAGGGTTGGTATTAGGTAATTACAGAAAGGTATTGAGGAAAAATGTGAATGCTGGATCCCTGAACGCAGGGATTTTGTGTGTTCATTCATGTATTCCTGCATCTACAGCAAAGCCTGGGAGAACAGCACTCAATAAAGAGTTGTTGATAGATAGGTTCCAAAGAGTATCAGGACTAGACAGTGCTTGATCATTAGATACAGCAAAACTATTGAGAATCTATACATTATTATATAGTTCTTTGAATAAATGTCTTTACTTCTTTCAAAGCCAAGGTCATAAAAATATTCTCTGAACAGGAAAAGTTCATAGACATGCCAATGAATATTCTTTAGAACTACACTCTCTAATTGCAATTTCCATATTTTTTAAATTTTTTTATGGTTTTTTTAATTTTATTTTTGAGAGAGAGACACAGAGTGCTAGTGGGGGGAGGGGCAGAGAGAGAACGAGACACAGAATCCAAAGCAGGCTCCAGGCTCTGAGCTATCAGCAGAAAGCCTGATGTGGGGCTCAAACTCACGGACGGTGAGAACATGACCTGAGCTGAAGTCGGACACCCAACTGACTGAGCCACCCAGGCACCCTGCAATTTCCAGATTAATGGAAATGTTCTATAAACTGTTTTGCCCAATACTGTAGCCATCAGCCACAGGAGACTATGGAGCCCTGGAAATATGGCTAGTGCAACAAAGTGCATTATTAGTAGTCATCTGCCTGAGGCTATGCCATCAACACAGTTTTAGAAAAACACCTTATGAAAATTTATTTGATTTTACTGCTTGTATTTTTGAGTCCAGCAAGTATGTTACTTTTCTCTTGTCTTTTAATTCTACTTTGGTCAATACGAAGAAAATTATCTGTGCCAAATATTTGTATATAATCTGATTATACCACAGTTCAGGTTAGGTTTTTCTCATATTCACCTCCCTCTACTTATATCTTAGAAAAGCAGAGGGGCACCTGCTTAAGCGTCAGTCGATTAAGCGTCTGACTTCAATTCAGGTCATGATCTCCCGGTTCGTGAGTTCGAGCCCCATGTAGGTCTGCTGTCAGCACAGAGCCCGCTTCAGATCCTCTGCCCACCTCTCTCTGCCCCACTCACTCTCTCTTTCTCTCTGTCTCAAAAATAAATTTAAAAAACATTAAAAAATAAATAAATATGCAGGCAGAGGTAAGGAATAGAAAGAATTGTAACAGTCATATCTACCATTACCCATGTTATACATTTTCAAACAGATTTTAGTTATTGAAGACAGACACTCTTGATTTTTTTATTATTTAAAATTCTCAATTTTTCAAAAATAGCCATAACAAGTAATTACTTCAGTAATTTTATATCAGGTTTTTCTTCCATGTTTAATGGACGATTTGGCTTTAGAAAAGAGTCTTACAAAGGTTTTAAAAAATAACAAAGACATGCTTTTATTTCTAATGTTCTATTAATCCTATTATGCCATACTTATCACTCTGTTCTTATTAGAAACTTTATGACTGTCATTGCATAGACAATTGGATTTTTAGAGCAAAAGAAAACCATAATAAGGAAATAGGACTTGTTGCAAACTGCCATTTTTCATTGGACAGACTTAATTGTTCCTAGCCACAATAAACAGAAGGCATTGTTGAATATTATTGGCCAGCTTCTCCTAGAATTTCATTCACTGGATGGCAAGAATATCATCTTGGACAGAGAATCTTAAACACTTTTACATGTATAAGCACAATGCACTGCCAAGAACACTAGGGTATCTTTCTGTTTTTATTAGCCTGGCTTCTCTAACAAGTCCCCATAAATTCTGTGCCTTTCCAGGGCCACAAAGAACTGGGAAATAGATTACTTTCAGGGTTCGTGTATCTTTATGCAGGCTTTCATGGAGCAGCTGGACAATGATTCTTGAACGGGGCCCATAGTGTAACAATAGCAGAGATGATATTATAAAGAGTCAATTTACTATTCAGCATATAGCTGTCAGTAAACTGGACCTATTTTCTGTGGATAAAACTGATTACTCTGCAAGCCAAATAAGGATTTTGCCCCCTGATGTGTTGGTATATGTAGGATTTCTTTGTATTTTAAAGAGATTTGGGGTTGTTTCTATTGTAAACAATATTTGCCCGTATACATTCAAGCTGCTTTTCTCAATTTTTTTTAATGTGATATATTAATAGCTGCTACAGAAAAGGTAAAGAACCACAGTTCTGGAAATCTTATTCACCTACTGTTTTGATCAATGTAACAATGGCTGCAAATAATTCTTTTTAAAAATAATTCTAATTTATAGAGCGGATTGATGAAAACCCTGTCCAGTTTTCTTACAGAAAATGAATTTATAAGTGCCCTCAAGTAATACTTTTATAGGTTTTTCACTTTTTTTTTTTTTGTCAAATGGAAATCAGAGATTTTTTTTCTTACCAAATTTGTTTCTTACATAGTTTCAAGGTTGTTTCTCAAAGAACCTAATGGATTCTAAATTACAGATACCAAAGTCCTTTGGGGGTGAGGGTAGAATAAGAGAGTTGTGGAACAAGAAGGGGAAAGGAAGAAGAGAGAAAGAAAAAAATCTCTGAGCAGTGCACTGTGTATGCTTCATAGGCAATCTTTTCTAGTATTGAGCTACTTAAAAATTATAATAGAATCCATTGAAACATAGCTTTTATTAGCCCAAAGATCTACATGACTCTTAGCCTATTTTGCTGCTTGGTCTTAGTGATTCATAAAAATAGAAGTATTATCAATGAACTGAGAACGTAATAAATGGGAATTTCTTGAGCCATCTATAGCCTTAGACCAAAAGCCCACATATAAGAAGGTCATACTCATCATTTTCATCCTTCCAATTCCCAAAAGACTCATCAAGAGTGTCGTATGCTGCTTGTTACTGTATACAATTAAGAACTCGTAAATGTTGTCCATGTTATTTCCACCTGTCTGCTAAGAAGTGCTTAAGGGTGGCTCTCAGCCTTCTCTCCTACCTGAGGTTAACCTCCCATCAATTTTACACCAAAAGGATAAGACATTCCCAGGCTGCTGATTCATTCCTGGGCATGATCGTTATAGGGTTTATATGACATATATGCATTTTCTGAACGTTATCAGAGGATTCCTGATTTGATTTTCTATTCTCAGAAAAGTTAGCTCTGCTGTGAAAAACACTTATGAAAACAAAAATTTATAAGAAGTATTTGAAAATTTATTTTCTGTGTATATCCATGCAGTTTATTACACTTTCACATCTCATTAAAGATCCTAAAAGAGGCTTACCTACAAACAGAAGAATAAGTTATGGTACAGGATAACAGACATTTTAGATTTGAAACAATTATATAGACAGAGAAATATTAGGGGAAAAGTTATGTTTCCTGATGAGATATAAACAAACAGAAATAAAAAGAAATATAATGTTTTTCTGGATGGCTTGAGTGAAAGAACCATATTTATCACAACAGGGTTGAAGTGGTGTGATTATTTGGCAGGTGAATCAACAGCATTCAATCATCTAAATTTACTTTTTGAAGAAAGGAGTAGGGAAAAATGCAAGTGATGGAATTTCAATGTGATATCAGGAAACGTGTGATAATCAATGTTAAGTATTAGCCATCCATCTCTGTTTTTTTTTTTTCAACGTTTTTTTGTTTTGTTTTTTGTTTTTTTTATTTATTTTTGGGACAGAGAGAGACAGAGCATGAACGGGGGAGGGGCAGAGAGAGAGGGAGACACAGAATCGGAAACAGGCTCCAGGCTCTGAGCCATCAGCCCAGAGCCCGACGCGGGGCTCGAACTCACGGACCGCGAGATCGTGACCTGGCTGAAGTCGGACGCTTAACCGGCTGCGCCACCCAGGCGCCCCCCATCTCTGTTTTTTATGTCATCTTCTGTATCTTTGACAGTAACCTTGCTTTGTCAGTCCCCACTTGCCATTCTTGTACCTTCATTTCCCCTTCTTCTGGTTCTGCTTGTCTCTCCTGGGCTATAAACCAAGCCCATGCGGAAGAACCTGGATTCCCACTGGTTTCTGCAGAAGGAGAGAAGATGCTTAATGGAGTTGGGTCAGAATTCTCTTCTTATTACTAAATCTGACCTCCTTTTCAAATCCCTCTTTTTTTTTCAGAGCTACTAGTCCCCAAATGACATCCAATGGGTTATCCCCAACTTTCAAACTTTACTTTTAGTTTCTTGCTTCTCAATCTTCGCTTTCACCTGCCATGGAGTTTTAGTGTGTGAATCAGATCATTAAAGTTTTGGAAGCCTCTCTTTTCATAAGGTAGGCAAGAACAAACAAAAAATTCTTTGACTTATAATGGAAAATTGATAAGATCATAATATTTTTGATATTAGTCCTTTCATGCTATAGCATTAACAGGGTTTTTATTTGTTTGCTCTTTGGTAAGTTTTTCAGAGGTCTATATCTATTATTGCTAGTATCAACCTGTTGCTCTATGTTGCATGTTTGTGCAATTCTGTTCTTATTTATGTTACAAATAATTCTATATTTGATATTTTTGCCTTTAGTCATTGCTCCGAACAATTCTTTTGTAACAATATTTTATAACTTTTTAGCCAGTCATAAATTGTAAAAATTTTCCACTTCATTAAGCATTTTTTCATCACATAGTTTGTTTCCATAATAATCAATCACATTTGCAATTTAAATTATTTATTTAGTTGATTTCCAACTGCTGAGCTCAAGTTGTTGCAAGACTTTCTAAAGCAACAGCATACAATTAATATTCTCTTATGTATTTTATGTACCCTTCTATGTATCTTTATATATTTTCAAAATTTTTAGAAAACAAGTCACTATAGCAAAGGCTATAAATATACTCTTCAGTTCATATAAAGCAAAATTACAATCAAGAAAATCTGTAGGTTATATATGCACATCAATGGGTATAGTGCCTGCCGTTTTGCATCCTTAACAACACAAAGAATTAAGCTTTAAAAAACTCTGTGGACAAGTTAATAAATACAATGATATTTTTCTTTAATTGTATTTAAATAATGTTTGTTGCTAATTTGTTTTCTTTTCGGTCTTGCCTATTAATACTCATTGTCTATTTTCAGTTGACATGCTTATTTAGTTTTATTAATTCATAAAAGCTAGTCATATAGTGTGACTATTAACCACCTTTCTGCCATTTTCCTGAGTATTGCCCAAGGTTATTTGACTTCATAATTTATTTTGATATTTTCTGAAACTTACACTTTTAAGTGTAAAATTCTTAGCCTTTACGTTTTTTTCAGTAAACCATTCTTACACTGATCTTAAACATTGTTCTATACTTTTTAAATTTATTTTTCCTAAAATTTAACTTTTGATACAAATGGATATAATTAACTTTGGAAGATTAATATAATTAATTGTGTAAGATTTGCATATTTGCTAATTTGAAGAACTGATCAAAGTAAAAACAAAAGTAAATTATATTCTCCCAACAGATTTGCATTTCATATTTATAAGATATTAATAATATTAGCAAAATATAATATTTTTAAATCTATAGCATTTTAACACCTGATGTCAGGAAAGGCATATCAAGCATTTTAGTATTTTCTTAGCTATTCTTGCATAATTACCATTTACAGTGAATTTTAGGATAATTTTGGCTAAACTGACCAATTTCCATTTCAAATATTTATTTGTAAGCTATTTAAAGAAAAAGATATCTTGATAACATTTAGTCTTCTCACCCAGCGACAAGGTGTGTCTTTCCTTTTGTTCATCTTTATTTTGCTGCAAGAAAGTTCTTGGTTATCTTCGTTCTGTTCCTAAAAGGTTTCTTTTTGAAATATTTCCTATAAGTAATATAATTTATGCATCTATTATGGGTCAGGACTTTTTCAAGTCAATTACCAGTTAACATTTAAAAATTACTAGTTTTAATATTTTTTATAATAGCCATTATACAATATTCTTTATTAATTGTAATGGCTTCCAGTTGATTCTGTTAGATTTTCCAGGGTAAGGAAATATCACATAAACATAATGATAGTTTTTTCTTCTGAATCATTATTACAGTTGCTATTAATTACATATCACAGTTTAATAATAATCAGATTTGAAATAGCGTATCTTTTTCAA
Source organism: Lynx canadensis (assembly GCF_007474595.2). NCBI lineage: Eukaryota > Metazoa > Chordata > Mammalia > Carnivora > Felidae > Lynx > Lynx canadensis. The sequence continues at coordinate 56,697,330 of NC_044320.2, read as the reverse complement.
AACTTGTTTAATGAGAAATCTTCTAAGGTTCCACCAGTAACTATGATGTGAATGTTTACCGAAATAATTTTTTGCAATGTTGATCATGTATTCTATATTCATTTTACCAACTCTCATCAGAGAACAGATATCAAATGTTTAAGTGCCTTTGATGATGGTGATATAAAACCAAGTGTTAGATTATTGGGTCACTTGATGTTGTGGATGAAAATCATTAATATAATGTAAATAAAAAAAAACTACAGATACATTGAAACATGCCATATAGTGTTGCCAAAATAGGAAATAACTCAATAAGAAATCAGATCCTGGCATTTGAAATGTTTGCCTTTGCAACTCTGGACTAAATTTCCATATGTCAGATCACCATTTATACTGCCCATGAAATCGTAACACCTAGGGTTTGATACTTAAAGGCCAGTCACATGAATCTCCATATGTATTATATTCCTTTAATAAGTGCTTTTTAGCTACAACATACTATTCTTTTATTATAATGCTGCTAAATTTTTCTAGGGTTTTATTTAGACCTTGGGCATTTATATTCATTCACAGTGTAGGTCGATGTGGCAGTTCATGGCACATGTTATATACAGCAGATGCTCTATCTAGGGAGAATTTATGTGCAAGGAGTACCATCAGCTGCCAGCCTTCAGTGGCATGGCCTTTGTTTCTCCCTGCAGCATTCACTCCAAAGCCACATTCTTTTGGGCAGCTCTGGTCAATGACTGTGGATACTAGGATTACTAGGCTCTGACCATATCAACCCAATTTCAGAGTTTCCCACAGGCATTCTTCATGTTGGAGCTTCCGATTGAGCTGGACAGAACTTTGTTGGGCTTACACTGCTCTGCAATCTTTTTCCTCAATCTTTTTCTGATCCCTGCCTCCTTCTACATGTATAATACAGGCATCCTAGGCTGAAGAGTTTCCTGTCTATCCCTGCTCCCTCTTCTCTTTCACAGATGTTTCCCCAATTAATATCTGGCACTTAATGGTAACTGCCTCCCACGGGTCCCAAATAGACAGTCTACAAGTTTCCTTATTCTGCTTTTTGGTAAAGACCATTTACCAATGTTATCTTGGCTTCATTAAATACATTTGGTAGCTTTCCACCTTTCTTATGTTTTTAAACAATTTATATAGCATGAGAGTCATATTTTCCTTAGTTTTTAAGAAATAAATATCTTAAAACCTTTGGGGCTTCGTTAATTTTGTTGATCATTTTCTGAGAACTTATTTTCCCTTTTTCTATCATGATAGAATTTTGAAAGCTTCACTTTTCTTGGATCAATTTCGAAGGTTTATGTTTAGCTAGAAATTCACTTATTTTCTCAGGCCTTTTTGCATAATTTCATTATTTATGATTTTCAGAGATTCTGCAGTTACACTATCCTTCTTAATCCCAATCTTGTATATATGCAGGTTTGTTTTCTTGATTTAAGTGGTGATACACTTAATTTTTAATGCTTTAATTCAATTTCCACTTTTAAATTTACTTTCCTCTTTCTTACAGTTTTCCTTATATTTATTTCCGCACCATTGTATATAAAGATAAAACTATAGATAATATGAATTATGATTTTTGCTTAGAGCGAAAGAGAGCAAAGAATCCTCATCCTAAGTAGTGGAAAAGACTAGAACTAGATGAATGAATCCATCTTTGGAGGGTCTCTGGGTCAGAATTCTATGGAGACCACACAAGATAGGAAAGAAGGCTCAAGAGAGAAAACCAGAATTCAAAAGTTGACAACAAAAAAGGAACATCAGCTTTAGAGCACTAGTTTTCAATAAAGGATATTATTTCACAAGATTTATATAATAATGAGTACAGTAAAATCATGCCAATTCTATTTTTTAAAATTTGATTCTTGTTAATTCATATAATAATTAACAACATTATTTAGCATGTTTTTGATTCACTATCATGATCTCAAATGTATTTAGCTTATTTAGCCTGTCCTGAAAGGCAACATTCTTGCACTTATTCATGGAATCCAATGATAAATTATTTTACTTATCTTGTGTTTTCTGAAGCAAAATCTATACGACTTATGTGAGAAGATTTAAGAAAAATAAATGCTATGAACTGGAAAATTTATCGTGCTTATTTGAAAGTATTTTATAATCAAACAGAATGCATATTTAATGCTACAATTATTTTATTGTAAAGGAACTTATTTCTTTTGTGTTTGTTCCACAAATAGGCTTATTTTTAAAATATAATTTCTGTAAAAATGTAAGAAGGCCAAAAAATACTGACATTCATCTCATAAAGACAGAGACATCCTGTCACTGTTTTGGTTTATACATCAGAAAAGGAAGAGTGGAAATAATTATTCCAGAGAACAACTCACCCTTAGCTGGCCTGTGCATTCAAGCTGGCTGAAACTTTTGAAGCTATTTCAAACTGAGTCACACTGGGAGATTCTTTGAGTTTCCTTGTCCTCCTGGATGCCATTTTCCTTTCATTTTACTTTTGTTTCTTTATCCGAGCATTTTAATCCATTGTGAATATGCCCATATTCACTTCGTGCTAGTTGTTCATGCTCTCTCCTTAAGCAAAAAAATAAAGATAGTTTGCTCAAATTTTCATTCTTAGCTAGCACATATTTTTCCCAATGCCTCTGCATAGATAGAGCACACATATTCAGGAATATTTACATTTTGAAATATTATTCAACAATTTCATTGTTTCAAATATTATTTTAGGAACGACAACTATATGTTGGGTGTGTGATACAAGACATGTTCTGGGCAGGACAATGCTGTGAGGTGGGAAGTTTTTGAGTGAATAAGCAAGAGCTGGAATCCCTGTTGCCCCACTTCCTAACTGTGTGACCTACTGCAAGTCCTTCAAAATTGGTAAACTTCACCTTCTACACATAGAAAAGAGAAATTTTAATGGCATATGACTTACAGACTTTTTTTTTTTTTTTGAGAATCAAAAGATGGAATACAGGTAAAGTATTCGCCAATCCTGTCCAAGACAGAGACGATTCCCAATAAACTCTAGTTACCATTGTTATTAATATTCACTTTTAAAATGAAGAAATGGATTAATAGATATCAAGTAATTTACCAAAGTTTACACAGCTGATTTGAGATTTTATTAGGGTCTGAGTCTCTCTTAGCCATCAAAAACAAGATGACTTCTCATTTTCTGAATCCTAACCATAATTTCTGGATGAGAAACATAAGGAATTTGGCATATCCAGGGGGCATGATACAGTCGTCGTCTGAGTTCATGAAAAATGGGTTTCCATAAAGAAAACTTGTATTAATGCTTGCTAGTATATCTTGTGTGTTTGGAGACAGATTATAGCATTTCATGTTTCTGAAAAATTATATGGGCATCATTACAGATTCTGGATCTGTACAGATCCTGGACAGATATCATAAGAGAAGGCTGAAAAGTTGCAAGCCCACAGGTAAATTTAGTGAAATCTTTTTCAATGCAATGGAACAGAAGCACATTGAAGTGAGTTCAGTTATCAATGAGAGATGAAATGGAGCCTAAGAGTGTATGCAGTTCTTTCAATGAGCTCAATGGTGACTAGAAGAAGAGTTTAACTTGACAAAAGTACATTTATTATTTATAATACTCTCAGGGTAGTATGTGTGGATTTTTCTTACCCAAAAGACACAGTGGACAGCTGGCTACTACTGTGGTAAAGTGATTCTTTATGGGCAACCGCTCATAGGCTTACCAAATCAAGTACAAAAACAGATATTTTCTTTCTTTTTGAATTTAAAACGACGAACTGGCAACACACTTTTAATTCTGAAGAAGAGAATCAAAAGGAGGCTAATCCAAGGCAAAATTTCTTCAGACTTGCCATTTTTAAGTTGTTATAATTAATTTTGTCATGTCAGTTATATGCTTTTCATATAATTTATAAGTTACATATGATTTATAACTTGTTACTTAAATGAATTGTGTTCTCCTCCTCCACTGAAAGGCATCATGATAGTACAGTGGTTTAGTTAAAATGTGTTATAATGTACAGCCAATCATATAAAAAAATTATATAGGTAAAGGATTTTTGTTAACTCTGTTTTCTTTAATCATTTGCTCATTTACAGCGTCTGTATTTTACCCTGGCTGAAAGTGATCTAGTGTAGTTGGGATACCAAAGGAACTGAGGAACACTGGGAAGAATATGGTATTACACACCAGAAAAAGAGGAATTCTGATCAAATAGCTTATAGAGAAGTTGTTTCTATTACTCCTATTTTTTTTAATGTCTTGTTGTTGTAGGCGAAGGGATGAATTAGTCAATATCCTACTATTTTATTGCTATGATACCAAACTTGTTTTGAATCTTTGTTAACTTGGTACAGTTTTAGGCCTAATAGAACAGTCACATCCTGCACAAAACAGCATTAATGAAAAGATTTTATTTATTTATTTATTTATGCAAGTACCACTAGCTATTGTAACTTTTTCTGCTCATATCCTTGTCAATTTGTTATGGGGATAGTCCCTCTGCATCCTTGGAATGTATTGTAAATCTCTTCAAAGCATACTTTCATTCATGATATAATTCACCGGTTTCCCTGGGATCATAGTGAAGGGTATATTGGACTAAACTTCAAATAACTAAAATTATGTAGTACCGGGAAATGGAAGGGTGCCTAGGTGGCTCAGTCGATGGAGTGTCTGACTCTTGATTTTGGCTCAGGTCATGATCTCACCTTCTTGAGGTCTAGCCGCTCACCTGGCTCCACACTGGGTGTGAAGCCTGCTTAAGAATGTGTTTACCTTGGGGCGCCTGGGTGGCGCAGTCGGTTAAGCCTCCGACTTCAGCCAGGTCACGATCTCGCGGTTCGTGAGTTCCAGCCCCGCGTCAGGCTCTGGGCTGATGGCTCTGAGCCTGGAGCCTGTTTCCGATTCTGTGTCTCCCTCTCTCTCTGCCCCTCCCCCGTTCATGCTCTGTCTCTCTCTGTCCCAAAAATAAATAAAAACCGTTGAAAAAAAAATTAAAAAAAAAAAAAAAGAATGTGTTTACCTTTCCCTCTGCCCTTCCCCCACATTCTCTCTCTCTCTCTCTCTCTCAAAATAGAAAATTAGGAAAAATTTGGGAAATTGGAAAAAAAAACATTATTTTTCTTATTACCAACTATTTGGTGATACCAAATTTTTGCTTGAGTATATAGTTCTAACTAATTGGGAACCCCATGCACCCTCTTCTGGATTCTGTTAAAATTTGTAAAATTCTCCAAAACTTGCTATATTTCTGATTAACCTTCTTTAAGGGTCCCATTCCCCTGAGTAAGGAAAGCTATTCCAGTTCTCCATGAACTCTCCTTCCTTTTTTTTTTTTTTTTTTTTTTTTTTTTTGTCTAGCTTAAAATAGCCTCTTTCAGTTGATTCCTCAAGGATTTCCCCTTCTGCTTCTACCTCTTCAGAAAAAGGAAAAGACAGCATATCCTCTAGGTGTTGGTGGAGTGGTATAGTAAACAGCTGTACCTAAGATCCTTGCATGCTCTACCAGTGACCTGCATGCTTGTCCTGGTCACCTGGGTCTTCTTTGCTTAACCAGTCCCTAATTTGGCTCTCCCTGGCACTGCCCATCCTTTGAGGTTGGCTCAGACATCCAGTTCTTGCTTTTCCTCTTTTGCTTCTCTTTGTGGTTTCCTCCCCTTCCACCCCCACCCCATGAAGCAGCACCATCAGTTCTCGCAGAATTCAGTACTTACGGATTCCCTACATTGTTGAACTAGGCATGGGAAATGGGAGACTTTGACTCAGGCCATCTACCTGGGCAGCGCCCTCAGTTATTTCTGCTCTTTAGCAAAGGCACCACACTGGACACATAGGAGTTCTCCAAGTTGTGTATGATCCTTCTAGGCATCTAGGGTTCCCATATTTGGATAATTTTACTACTATTTTTACCATTATCAATCTAAGGTTGAGAAGTGGGGAGCCAGAGGAATGAGGACCCTTGCATCTAACCTCTTGTCCTTTTCATCCTGTCTTCTTTCTTCTCCTTCCCTGCTAATTTACTCCATAATCCATTCATTAATGTTTCCCTTTGATATGTTAATATGTAACAACCCCTCCCCCCTCCCCCACACACACACCTTGGGCATTCTCACAAAGTTTTCCTTATCTCTTAAAAGCCTGACTTTCATCACTATAATCTACTCTTCATTTTAACAAATGCTCATTAGAAACACAAAACCAAGAAATATGTTATTTCCAAATTTTCATTGTTTTGTTTTGTTCTCCTCTCTGGGGTAATCCATCTCAATCTCACAGACTACTTTTAGTGATAGAAAAACTAGGGTGAAAATAAGACTAAATCACTGATAAGAGAAATCAACCCAGGGATGTTTCTAGACACTGTTCTATTATGCAGTAGTTTTAATATTATTTGCCTTAACCTGAACAATTTGTCTAGGCTCTTCATTTTACTTTCACTTACTTGTATTTAACAATATAATGGTGTCAACTAAGTGAAAAGTTTACTTCAAAATAAGGTATGCCAATAGAACCATATGCATGAAACTCATCTAGGATTTTCTCTGCTTTGGACATTATCCTAAACTCTGGATTTTTTGATAAGTTATGCATATATTTGTTAGACAGAAAAACAAATTGTCTTTTGATAATATTAAGTCATATAGGTTATAAAACTATAGACTTCATTCAAAACCAAAATGTCTCTAGGTAAAAGAACATTTTATTTTTTTCAGGCTAAGGCACTGTCAGATTGAAGTGCAAATGTGCTTCGGAAATATGCCTTTTATTACATATATAAACATACTGAGTGATCATTGATTGAGGATCTCAGTCCTGGTGAATTTACATATAACTTGTAGTTTTTGTCCTGAAGAGACGCAGATACTTTCTCTCTGGTAAAAAAAAGACAACTCCAAAAGCTTATGGTTTATTGTCTTATAAGATATGAACCTGTTGTTTATCTATCTTTTGACTGGCTATCGAAATCCTGATTTCTTAAATTCTCTTTTGAATATGTTTCTGTTGTTTTCATTAATTGATTAGCTTGATAAAGTATTTTACACGTGCTCTATTTATATTTGAGTAACGATAAAATTTTAAAAATCAAATTTAAATATACACTTGATTCTTGTCATTTGCTATTGTTCAATTCTACAAAGTTGCCGTGAATACTAGCTTAGTAAACCACATCTCCTAGGAGAAATAGGAGTTAGGTTCCTTGTGAACTTCTGATCACAATGTTTTCACTAACAGATCAATACATAACTTTGTTTTATGTGTGTTTTCTGTTAAAAGACACCTTATTTAATACGTATTATAGATTCATTAACATTGAACCCATGCCAACAGAACTGTAACTCATGGCTGAGAGAAACTTATGTAATAAATGTATATTTCCTGTGAAGCACATCATGGACGTCTTGTGCTAGAGACACCAGTCAGCATTCAGTACTAGAGCTAGGGGCCATTTTAAGAGGGAAATCACCAACAGAACGCACAAAAATGCAAAAAAACGTGGCACTAAATAGACCATGAAAAGGACACTGTTTACAGCATGAAAGCTCAAACAAGACAAAGTATTTCCTTGTTTGACCTCAACTGGGAATGTGAGCTGCAGGCAACTAAAATGTTTTGCTTTTCTGTGCATGTCTGTGAATGACCACAGAAGCACCAAGAGTACTGATTTTGGGTTTACAAATGAATTTTAGCAAGTAGGTGAATTCACAAATACAGAATCCACAAATAATGAAGATCAGCTGTCTGGGCATGGACACACACAAACTAATAACTATCACATTCAGTGAAATTATCACATTTATTCTAAAAGAACAAAAGCAAAATAATGAAAAAAAATTAAAGCATATAAAGAGTGTGCCTCTCCAACCAAAAGATGTTACAAAGAATAATTATGTTAGGATAACTTTTTTACTTTTTTAATGTTTCAAAAATATCCATCTCTAAAGGACAAGATGCAAGCATTTTTCTCTCCTGTTCATTTTAATAAGTAATAAAACACAACTATCTATGAAATGAATAAGTAATACTCTGAGTCATTTTATGAACATGATTCTCAGATTAAGTGAGCTTAGTGGTGTTGGTGTATAATAACAAATAGAAATGTTATGGCTTTTTGGTACTGAGTTTGAAGTATTATTTTTCTGAGGGGTGGAAGAATTATTCTGTTTCTCAACTTGATGAAAAGACTTACATAAAAGTAGAGTGTATTTTGTAACTTCTATTTCTTCGATTCAGATTCAGTTGCAAAATAACTGTTTTTGCAACTACGAACTCATGAACTATCACTGTGATCCTACTCCTGAGAACTTTTATATTCGTTTATAGTCAAGTGAAGAAGTTTAATAAGACCTTTTAATGTCCTCAAAACTGAAGGGCCATTTTAAATTTAAATAACCTTACTACTTTTGTGTGTCGTTAAATGGTCCTGTCTTTTGATATTTTTCTTATATTTTTTGCTAGAGATTATTAGCTAATCTCAAATTTCCAAAAATGTCATCCTAATTTTGTTGTGGAAAACTGGCCTCCTTACCTCCTTACTTCAGAGCCAGAATATAACGTGAAGACAGAGTTTGTGTGAAAGAGGAACAATAGCTTTATTGCTTTGCCTGGCAAAGGAGGCAGGAGGCAGATGCAAGGTAAGGTCTTCAAAAAACTGCAAGCCTCCCTGGAGGGAAGGCCCTGAGGAGGAATACAGGGAAACACAGGTTCTAGCCAGTTTTGACAGAAATTCTGCCAGCCCCCTTTGCAGGTATTTAGGGTGGTATGGAGTTTCTGAAATAAAGGCTAAGAAAGGAGAAGAGATTTGCGGAAGGGAGGAAAAAGGTTACTGTAAAATTGAGCTTCGCTGAAGCGTTAGTGCAGCCATTTTGATTTTTGTTCCACTTGATGCTTTTAAGCGGTTTCAGTTTTACTCAAAATATGGCCAAGTCTTTTTGAAAAGTCTCTATAAATATTTTCTATATTGCAAAAGTATTTCTTTGATTCTGACTATATTACAACCTCATTTATTGTTTTCATTTCCTGAACTTAAAACTTTGAGTGCCTGGGGCTCAGTCCTTGACCCATTATCTTCCCTGCCCATGCACACTCTCTGGGTGATGTCACCCTATTATGGCTTAAATACCATCTATATTGTTGACCTGTCTTTTAAACCCCAGACCCAAATATTAACTGCCTATTTAATACTTCTAATTAATGTGTATTAGTTAGCTCAGCTGTAACTTATCCAAAATTGATCTCCAGCCTACCCCTCCTAAAGTGTTCTGCATTTCAATAAATGACAACTTCTTTCTTCCTGTTGCTCTTGGCAGAAACCATGAAATGATCCTGGACATTTCTCCTTTCTTCTCAGACTCCACAGTAAATCTATCAGCAACCATTGTCACATCTAAATTCAAAATGTTTTCAGAATCGAATCTCTTTTTATTAATTGCATTGCTAACGACCAGGGCTAAGTCTTCAGCACCTCTTGTCTGGATTATTCTAATAACCTCCTCACTGTCCTATCTCCTTTCATTCTTTTCTCTTGTGTGTTTTCAGCAGGGCAGCTAGAATCATCTTACTCCATAATCATGTCACTTCTCTATTCAAAATTCTCTAGCCGTTATAATGGCCTACAGGAGATACAAGATTTGCTTCCTTTGACTTAACTTTCCTTACTCCTCTTTCATTCTGTTTCAGCCATGATGCCTTCCTTGTTGTATGAGCCAGTGACAAGCCAGAAACACAGACAATTTGTTAGTAACTTACTCCTGCAATCTTGAAGCCTTTTTTTTTTTTTTCAAGATCTTGTGTTTAAATAATCTCTGTACCTAATGTAGGGCATGAACTTACAACCCTGAGATCAAGAGGCACATGCTTTACCCGCGGAGCCAGCCAGGTACCCTGACCCTTGAAGTCTTTAATTCAATGCAAACTTCTTAGTGAGAAATCCCAGGATGATCTTATTTCAAATTGCAAAAAGGTTCCCATTTTCCTATCCCCCATACGTGCTTTATTTTTTTCTTTGTGGCACTGGTCATCCTCTAACTTTATGGGTAGATAAAAGATAAATAGAAAGATAGATATGATAAATAGACATTTATCTTATTATGTTTCTCTCCCTTCCAGAATGTAAGGTCCTTGAGGGCAGGGATTTTTGCTTACCTTTTTCTATTGCCAAAGCCCTAATTTTGAGAGCAGTGTTTCTAGTTTACATTCAATAAATATTCGTTGAGTGAATGAATTAGTAAATGAATGAATATTTGGCAAATGTCAGGAAAAGCAAAACTTCTTTTGCATTTTATTTTCAATATTCTTTCATCATCTTCTAATCAAAAGAAATATTGTGACTGTGTGTGTGCGTGTGTGTATGTATCTTAAGACTTTATTTTGAAGAGCAGTTTTAGGTTTACAACAAAATTAAGAGGAAGGTACAGAGAGTTACTACATACCCCCTCCCTCACACATGCATAGCCTCCCCCATTATCAACATCCTCCACCTGAGTGGGACATTTGGCACAATTGATGAACCTACAATAAACATTGCAACATCCAAAGTCCATAATTTATACTAGGGTTCACTCCAGTGTTATACATTCCGTGGATTTATACAAATACAAATGACATGTGCACATTATTATAGTTTCATACAAAACAATTTCACTACCCTAAAAATCTTCTGTGTTCCATTTATTCATCCTTTTCTGCCCCCTTGAACCTCTGGCAACCTCTGACCTTATTATTCTCTTTATAGTTTTTCCTTTTCCAGAATGTCATATAGTTGGAATCATATAGTATCTAGTCTATTAAGATTGGCTTCCTTCACCTAGTAATATGCACTTAAGGTCCTTCCATGTCTTTTCATGGCTTGATAGCTTATTTCTTTTAGCATTGAATAATATTCCATTATCTGAGTATACCATAGTTTATTTATCCATTCGTTTACTAAAAGACATCTGGTTGTTTTCAAGTTTTAGCAATTATGAATAAAGCTGCTATAAACTTCCAAGTGCAGGTTTTTGTGGACATGACGTTTTAACTCCTCAGCATGATTGCTGAATCACAAGGTAAGGGTACGTTTAGTTTTTAAGAAACCATGAAACTGTTTTCCAGAGTGGCTGTTCCATTTTACATTCCAACCGGCAATGGATGAGAGTTCCTGCTTCTCCCATCTTCACCAGTACTTGCTGTTGTCAGTGTTTTAGATCTAGGTCATTCTAATAAGTGTGTAGTCATATCTCATTGTAGATTAAGTTTGCGTTTTCCTGATGACATATAATGTGGAGCATCTCTTCATGAGCTTATTTGCATCTGTATATCTTCTTTGCTGAAGAGTCTGTTAAAGTCTTTGGCCTATTTTATATTAGGGTTTTTTTAAATTTTCCTTCCTTGTTGTTGAATATTAAGAGTTCTTTATATATTTTGGCTAAAAGTTCTTTAGTAAATGTCTTTCATAAGTATTTTCGCCCATACTGTGGCTTCCTTCTCATTCTCTTAAAATTACTGTACTTTACTCTTTCTTAAAATTGTTTTCTTGAGCAGTTTTTAGAAACTCTATTGCACATGGATCTGTTCACTTTTATTTCACTTGAGGTATTGAGACATTGTTTTTTTTAAGGAATGGAAAAAAATGACCTTAATCATTAAATCATTACATTAAATCATTGCTGGGCCATTGTTTATTTTATTTAATTGGACCTACATGGACAAAATGAATCAAATATGAATCAAGTTTAAAATAGTAGCAAACAGAAAAAGTGCTTCACAGTTTACAGACCATTCATGGAAAACTTAAATTTACTTTGAACAGCTCCAAAGAGAGAGGAAAAACTGACTGACCTAAATTGGACATTTCTGTTTGATTAGGATCTTGTCTTCCTGTGTAGATACAAGCATAGAACTACTCCTCCCATATATTGTTTTTTTACCACCATTAATTTACATTCAAACACTGACAAACAAAGCAACGAATAAATACCTATCTGCAACATAAGTTCAGATTTTTCACACGATGTCTTCACCATTGGGTTGAACTCAGAATTTAGAACTATTTCCACAGAAACTGACGAACATAATACTTGACAATTTTATTAAGCATTGTAAATATCCTACAGGCGTGCCAACCCTGTTCTTTGGCAAGTCATTCTTGACTGGAGATTGTTAGGACTAGAAAAGGGAATGGAGGCAGCAAAGGTACAGACCCATGTGCTTGGCCTTCCCATTATGGTTTCTTATTTTATCTTACCTTGGCAGAGAAAAGTAGTTTTTGGTTTTGGGGACTTTTTGTTTGTTTTTGTTCTTTTTTTTTTTTTAATTCCAGTTAGTTAACATATAGTATTGTATTAGTTTCTGGTGTACAATGTAGTCATTCAACACTTTCATACAACAACCAGTGCTCATCACAAGTGCACTCCTTAATCCCCATCACCTATTTAACCCATCCCTCCCCAAACTTCCCTCTGGTAACCATCAGTTTGTTCTCTAGCTAAGAATCTGTTTCTTGTTTTGCCTCAGTTTCTCTTTTTCTCCCCTTTGCTCTTTTGTTTTGTTTCTTAAATTCCACATATAAGAGAAATCACTTGGTATTTGTGTTTCTCTGACTTATTTTACTTAGCATAATGTTTTTTAGCTCCATCCATGTCATTGCAAATGGCAAGATTTCATTCTTTTTTTATGGCCGTGTCCATTGTATGTATATACCGCATCTTCTTTATCCATTCATCAATGAGTGGACACGTAGTCTGTTTCCATATTTGGGTTATTGGAGATAATAGTGCTATAAATATCAGCGTGAGTGTATGTATCTTTTTGAATTACTGTTTTGTATTCTTTGGGTAAATAGCTAGTAGTGTGATTGCTGGATCGTAGGGTTGCTCTATTTTTAACTTTTTGAGTAAACTTCGTATTGTTTTCCAGAATGGTTGTAACAGTTTGCATTCCCATCAACAGTGCAAAAGAGTTCCCTGAGAAGAGCATTTTAAAAGCAAAAAGTTCATATTGAACTGTGAATTTTCTTAACATATGATGGCATTCAATTGATTTTAATGAGGTTGTTTTTTCTAAAATTGTGGTTATTTAGGGCATTATTTTGAGATTGCTTTTCTCAAGAGTTGTGTCTCTGAAGTTAAAGAGACCTGAAGATATACATGTTTTTGTGTAGAAACCAGACTAAGAACATTCCACAGTGAGAGAGAGTTTAACTGACATGATATACAGGTAATGCATCATGGAAACATGCTTTTTTCTTCCTTTGTGTAAAAACACAAACTGCTTGCCTAAAAACATTTTCACTAAGCCCATGTATCCACTGGGACACTAGCACATCATTTAATTTCAAAATTTTATATTGATTTGTGAAATATTTCTGAACTAGCCATACTAATGAAGAGTAACATGGATTCAGTACAGGTGTTTTTAATACAAGGTATTTTTGAAGGAAATTTCCCAAACCACAATATTCTTGACCACCCAAGATGACTACATGAGTAGTTAGTTAGTTATACCTGACCCCTTACCATACTGCATAGCAAGTTTCCCATAACGCTGTTTTTGAATGAGCAACCAGAGAATTATATTGAGACTAAATAAAAAATGAAAAGAAGACAAGCAACAATTAGTCTAGCATGGCGGAAATATATTTTTCCTTTGCTCATTGTTGGGCCACATCCTAAAAGTGTGTTAAGCCTAGTGAAATTGAAATATGCCCTAAGAGACCACAGAACACTTGATGAGAAGCAGTGGAGTTAGCCACGTGTGAAGTTTTGAGGAATTTTTCAGATTTTATAGTTTCCCAGAAAAAACAATAAAGCTCTTATTAAAGTCCAAACATTTAAATGGAAGGCAAGTGTTGTCTCTTTTGTTCCTAAGATGGCTGTGCTGAGTAGTAAAGAAGTTCTGTGGGTAAGCCCTTGGGAATCAAGAGTCCCATGCAGTTTTGTCTCATGTGCTACCTTATCTTTCCAATCCTGATGCCTAAATGGTGAGTATACAGGAAGCATGATAAAACACCTTCCCTTCAAGAGACCCTTCTTGTTGAGTGTGTATTCTAATTAGAAGCATGAAGTAAAACAGAATAAAGGTGTTCTTGGTCTTAACATCTTAGTATTTAGCTAGCTCTTCCATATCCTCAGACAGGGTTTGACCAAGACTAACAACAACAACAAAGCAATAAAATCATGTTAGGATCATAAATAAAACAAAGTCTATTTAAGCAATGTGAGTTAATGTCACTGTCTTAAAAAAAAAAAAAACAACACAGAAATATTTATTTCTCAATTCTAATTTTATGCACTGATGTCACAGACCATATTACTTGGGACTTTATAGAGAGATTTGTATATATCTGTATATATTTGTATATCTGATCTCTCTCTTCTCAAAGTTTACAATGTAAGGAACAGGAGAGAGTTAAAGACAGGCAGAGAGAGAGGAGGAAGAGAGAGGTTTATAAAACACACAGTGTAGTAAAAAGAGAGAGAGAGACAGAGAGAGAGAGAGAGAGAGAGAGAGAATATTAAGTTCCATATTTAAACTTAAAAAAGATTAATGAACCCCCAAAATGCTTGTTTGTATTACTAAAGTAATATTCTTTTTTTCTTTTCTTTCCTTCTCTCTTTCTTTTCTTCCTTCTCCTCTTTTTTTCTTTCTTAATGTCTTTCTTTTCCCTCCCTCTCTTATTTCTTTCCTCCTATCTGTTTTATATCAACAGAAAGCAGTGGATTAGTGTAGCCATCCCAGATGTTACTTTTACAATAAGAAAATAGAAATTTGAAAAGTACTCAAATTACCAAAAGAATCTAAAAGATAGTAAATTATTGCAACACATACCTGTGAGGAATAAGGATTTATGATAGAGATAGAAAAGATGAGGAGTAACTCCCAAAGTCCAAGAATAGTTCATATTTGGTTAATAGCTAATATTTTCTCCATTTTAAAGATGCAATAACAGAGGAAAAAGTCTAAAGAATTTGACTCATCGGTAGTGAATACAGGGAAGGAAGGTTGAAACATTCACCTTTTTTTTTTCTTTAATATGAATACTCAACTTGTTGTGACTTTATTCTTATCTTTGCAAGAAAAGGTACTTGCAGGAACCCTTTTTCCTCCTTATTTCCCTTTCTTCCCCCCAATTCCCTTTTCTTTCCCCTTTCTACTATGATTCTTTTTTCTGCATTTTCCTCCTTTGGATTCTGGGGATTGGGTATTCGACAAATATTTATAAATACAAATAATTCAGCTTTCGAACAAAGAAAACCAAATTTACATTAATAATGATAGTCTACCAAGAAGAAACAAGGTTTTTGGTTAATAGGGACACACGAGAACTAAAACTGAGAACCTGAGATTCAGGGGAAGGGAGAACCGGAGCCTGGAGTGTGGTTCCTGAAGGGAAACTGTTTCTTTCCAAGTATGCAATGGGTAGACAAGAGCTCTTCACATTCCTAAAAGCCTATTTGATCATAATACTCACCACCCAAAAGCTCATGAATAGAACATGACTTCATTCCTTCTAGAGATTGCAAAGAGGCTTTCCTCTTTTGCTATCTTCATTCTACTTTACTGAGTAGAACAACAAAGACTTAACTGAGCAGTTAGAATAGCCAGAATGAACTCTGGAGGAATGGGAACCACTATGTTCATATTTAGGCAACAGAATAAACTACTAAGGGAACTTCGACATCTCTTTTTATATAAATTTTTCATGTAAGAAATTGAGCTTGTACATGGAGGTATAAATTGGATAAAACTCAACCTTCCTTTAACTCCATGAAATGTTATGGAAATGGATTTAAAATAAAAACCACTCATTAGAAATACTCAATGTCATGGGGAACCTGAGTGGCTCAGTCAGTGGAGTGTCAAACTTCAGCTCTCACAGTGTATGAGTTCAAGCCTTGCATTGGGCTCTCTGTTATTAGTACAGAACTAACTTTGGATCTTCTGTCTCCCTCTCTCTCTGCCCCTTCCCTGCTCTCTCTCTCTCTCTCTCTCTCTCTCTCTCTCTCAAAATAAATAAAATAAATTAAAAATTTTTTTTGAAAAGAAATATTCGGTATGCATCACTAAGGAAATACTCTATTTTGTCCACTCATGAAGCTCCTGACGCCAAATATATTGGTTTTCCTCATCAAGAAATTCTCTAGTTCTCTGCAGATACCAACTGAATGTCCTGTCATTTAATCCTGAGATTGGGTACATGAGTAGGCACAGACACTGTACGTTCAGGATTCAGTCCCACAAGACTGTCATGCTCCACTTCAAATGTTAATTGCAAGTCCTAAGTTGTCATCTATACTTCTGAACAACTGTCTATAAATCAAGAGTTCTGATTACCCACCCAACCCGTGGATTTGATAATTTGCTAGAACAAATCTCAGGAAAGGGCTTTATTTATATTTAGCCTTTATTATAAAGGATACAATTCAGGAACAGCCAAATGGAAGAGATCCAGATAGCAAGGTATCCTCAAGGGGCACAAGGCTTCCATTTCTTCCCCAGACATGCCATTCTCCAACCCTGTCTTTACCAAAATGGAGGCTTTCTGAATTTCATCAGTAAGAATTTTTATAGGGGCATCAGTATATAGGCATGATTGATTAAATGTTGGCCATTGATGATTAAGTCAACCTCCAGCTTTCTGGTCTCTCTCCTCCCCAGAGATTGAAGGTGAGGTTGAAAGTTCCAACTCTGTAATCACTTGGTGGATTCGTGGCAACTAGTCCCCATCCTCCAAATGTACCTCATTAGTATAAACTCAGGTTTGGTTGAAAGGGGTTTGTTATGAATAACAATACCTGCTCTTCTCATACTGATAACTCAGGAAATGTTTAAGAAGCCAGAAACAAAAATAAAGTATTATAACAAAAGATGCTTCTATTTTTCTTATCTTTTAATAAATTACAAGGGTTTAGGAGCTTTGGCCAGGAGCTGGGGAGGAAGACTAAAATTTATATTTCTTATTATATCACAATATCATAGATGAGTATGAAATCTGTGAGATTGTTGGCCTGTTTTGTCAATTAATTCCAGAACAATTTCTTAAGCCACTAAACTTCAAAAGAAGTATAATGATTCTACTCCCTCATTTTCCTACCTAGTTCTCAGACACTTTTTATGCCCTTTTATATTTGTTAGGTATAACCATAGACTTCAAATAGAGGAAGAGGATAGCATACCAAATGTAAGCAACTCTAAAAAGTAAATGATAAACCATGGGGATACATTTGGGTAGATACAGCAGGCCAAAAAATAAGTATATTTTGTCATTACAACCCAGGCACCAATTATATGGATATATGCAACTCTGTTGTTGTCTTTTTAAATTTTATTTATGTTGAGAGAGAGAGAGAGAGTGTGTGAATGCACAAGTGGGGAAGGGTATAGAGAGAGGGAGGGAGGGAGAGAGAGAGAGACAGACAGACAGAGAGAGAATCCCAAGCAGGCTCCACGTTTAGCATGGAGTCTGATGCAGGGATTAATTCCATGATTGTGAGATCATGACCAGAGCCAAAAACAAAAATCAGACTCTGAACCAACTGAACCACTGCCCCAAATGTATTCAACTTGGAAGTCACTTTCCTCAATAGTGAAATAAAGAAATACATCATAAATATCTATATCTTTTATATATTACTTAATTTATAAAATATCTTGAGAGATCTTAGAAATTGATGACTAAAAATAAATTTTAGCCTCCAAACTTTATGTTTTCTTTCACTGAATGCATATTTTCTTATTCCAGACACTGTATCTTTGTAAGTGGTTTTATTATAAGAATTTTTAAGTGTTAATTTTTTATAAATGATCTTTTATTTACTCCTGAAATACAGGTATTATTCTCATTACAGTTACTGATGATCAACTGGGAATCAGAACAAGATTGGCCAATATTGTGGGTTGAATTGTGTCCCTCAAAGATATATATTGAAGTCCTAAGCTCTGATACTTGTGTATGTGATCTTATTTGAAAACAGCATCTTGGGGCACCTGGGTGGCACAGTCGGTTAAGTGTCCAACTTCGGCTCAGGTCATGATCTCATGGTTCCTGAGTTCGAGCCCACGTCGGGCTCTGTGCTGGCAGCTCAAAGCCTGGAGCCCGTTTCGGATTCTGTGTGTGTCTCTCTCTCTGCCCCTACTCTGCTCACACTCTGTCTCTGTCTCTCAAAAAAAGTGAATAAACATTTATTTAAAAAAAAAGAAAGAAAAGAAAACAGGGTCTTTGCACATGTAATCAAGTTAACACGAGGTCCTAATGGATTAGAGTGGGCTCTGATCCAATACCACTCATATCCTTATAAGAATAGAACACACACACACACACACACACACACACACACACATACACACAGGAATGTCATGTGAAGATGGAGACAAAAAGTGGAGTGCTGAGTCTACAGGCACAGGAACACTGACGATTTGGGGCAACCACAAAAAGCTAAGAGAGAGGCATAAAACAGTTTCCCCCAGTGTCTCCAGAAGGAACAGTTCTCTTGGCACCTGAACTTCAGATTTGTAGCCTCCAGAACTGTGACAATAAATTTCTGTTGCCGCAAGCTCCCTAGTTTGTGGTCCTTTGGTACAGCAGCTCTAGGAAACTAAAATACTTATGTAATTAGCTGCAAAGCTAAAGTTTGGATTTTCTTTTTTTTTTAAGTTTATTTATTTATTTTCAGAGAGAGAGAGAGAGAGAGAGAGTACATGCTTGCATGTGGGAAAAGGGCAGGGAGAGAGGAAGAGAGAGAATCCCAAGTAGGCTCTGTGCTCAGTGCTGAGCCCAGCTCGGGGCTTAGACTCACAAACCATGAGATCCTGACCTGAGCTGAAATCAAGAGCAGGTACTTATTTAAGTGAGCCACATAGGCACCCCTAAAGTTTGAATTTTCTATGATCTACTGTCTTGCTATGACCAGAGTGATAAAGAAATAAAAACTAATAACACGATTCGGGGGTAGTACATACTTGTATTTTTGTACACTAGTCTGCTAAATAATTCTAGCATTGGGCATAAGGGAGCCATTCAGTTTTATTTATCAAATATCATTTAAATTAAACCACTTTCTATATTATGTATTAGATGGAAAAGAAGAAAATTCTGAGTTACTGTCTTTTATTCATTTATTTACATATTTGGTGGCTAATGTAAGGATTTAAGGGTGCCTGGGTGGCTCAGTCTGTTAAGCATCCAACTTTGGCTCAGGTCATGATCTCGCCATTTGTGAATTAGAACTCATGTCGGGTTCTTTGCTGACAGTTCTGAGTCTGGAGCCTGCTTCAGATTCTGTTTCTCTCTCTCCATCTCCCTCTCCCCTGCTTGCACTCTATCTATCTTTCCAAAAGTAAATAAACATTAAAAATTTTTTAAAAATAATAGTAATTTAAGGATTTAGAGTTTTTAAAGTAACCTTGAACATGGCCTTTTAAGCTTAGAAGTTATGATCAATTAAGGTTTTAGCTCTTGCAAAATTGACTTTATTTTTATTTAATTTAATTAATTTATTTATTAATTTATTTATTTTGGTGTTTATGTGAACTCTACTCTTAGACTTGAAGAATTTTAAAAAACTGTGTGAAAGAAGAATACATGGGATCAAGTATAAAACCCACTTTTTTTTTTTTTTGGATGAGGAAACTGAAACTTCCGACATAGCAAATTGGAAAAGAGATTGAGCCCTACCTCAATGCTTCCCATTATTTACATTACACTTCATTGTTCTGGTTGAACTTCATACACAGAAGATGGAAGCCTCTCAAGTTATCTAGATTTAGTTTGTTAGCACTGGTGAATATAATTTTAATGTCAGATCTAAAACTAAGATGACTATTAGTTATAAATTAGAAAAGAATGCAGTAGGGGCGCCTTGGTGGCTCAGTCGTCTAAGCATCCAACTCCGGCTCAGGTCATGATCTCACGGTTTGTGAGTTCAAGCCCCTTGTGGAGTTCAGTGCTGACAGCTCAGAGCCTGGAGCCTGCTTCGGATTCTGTGTCTCCCTCTCTCTCTGCCCCTCCCCGATTAATGCTCTGTCTCTCTCTGTCTCTCAAAAAATGAATAAACGTTAAAAAAAAGAATACAGTATTTTAATAAAAATATATGTTTCGTTTTATAGGTATTTTTTGTTTTGTTCCCCCCGCCCCCCAGTTAGTCAAAGTTTTATCAAACGAGCCCCCCCCAAAAAAAAAATCCTTTGCCTTGTAGGTTCTGGAAAATAATGGATCTGTCATGTGAGTCATCATCATTTCTAAATTTTATAATTCTTTAAGCAACTCTAAACCTAACAGGAATGCAGATATTTTGAAAAGAATGGAAACCTCTAATTAACGAGTTTGAGGCTTTCCTTATTTAAGACAGTATCTAGACATCAATACGGACTATATTCCTCATTAAAGTTTGCCCTGAAAAAGTGAATTGTTTTTTTAAGTGTTAAAAACAACCTAAAAATATGTTTAACATATTTGAGCATGTGTCTTATTCATGTTGTTTTAACAAAGGCAACAGAATTCACTTAAGGTCACTCGTTTTGTTTTCACTAGCAATTAACCAGGGGAGAACTAAGCCACCAAAATGACAGCTAGGAAATTCTGCATATCAGTGAAAGGCCAATAAAAAGATGATTCACATTTTTAGCATGAGGGAAAAGGTATAAATATCCTTATAAAGGATAAGGATATTATATAAGGATATCCTTATAAATATAAAGATTGTTTAATATTAGTGAGTGTATCTGAGTTATTAACATGTTAGGAATTCTAAAGAAAAACTATAATGTTGGTGCAATATTTGATTCCCTAGAAATTGAGAAAGAATAAAGTGATTTGACAATAAATTTATGATTTCACCCACAAAGTGCTCTTTGTATATTGGTATTACTATGAATTTCAAGATTCATAGTAAGTGTCATCAAGATGTTATCATTTTTCCTTACTTACTTTTAAATATCATATTCCTAAGGGGCAGGATCAGAAGAACATCTTGCATTTCTAATCTTAATATTTTATATAAAAGAAACCACTTTAATTCCCCTCAGAGCACTTAACAGAATAACAAAGAGTATCCTGTATCATCTTTTACTATTGCAGTTTCATGCAATTTATACACAGATGTGTGGGACAAGCCTGTCTTTAAAAAATGAGGAAATATGCCAGAATTCTAAAATATCTAGACAAAACACGGGTTTTATTGTATAGAGCCACAACATTTCTTTGTCTAAAAACCGATGATAGGAGCAAACCTTTATAGTGACTGATCATGAAAAGAAACCCCAGGAGCATAGAGACACTATAAAAAGATCTAGAAGGAAGTCATTATGCTGTTGAGGGAATAAGAAATTTAAGTCAGAGAGTTGTGAAATGTTCTCATTATAGGTCATCTCAGTAATTATCTGACATCTACAGACAGAGTCACTTCTTAATCAAAAGAATGAATCATTACTGATATTGATTCAGACTATGATGTTTGAAATAATGAGTCCGTTAACTCAAGTATAAATTTAGAGGTAATTCCAACAACTTCTTTGCTCAAGTTTTATACTAAATAATAAATATCCTTTTACATTTTTGATGATTATATTAAAATATAGCCATAACTGAGAATAAAACTGTGATAGTGTGATCTGTTTATTAAGATTTAAAAATAATGGAGGTTGCTAATATTTATGATGCCCTTGACATGGATTAATTGGTAT
Organism: Lynx canadensis; assembly: GCF_007474595.2. Taxonomy (NCBI): domain Eukaryota; kingdom Metazoa; phylum Chordata; class Mammalia; order Carnivora; family Felidae; genus Lynx; species Lynx canadensis. Next base: position 56,675,684 of record NC_044320.2, on the reverse strand, counting down.
CAAGTAGGACACAGAATTACTCTCTACTAAGAATAATATAGAAACTTAATACAGAATATAGAATTTTACTGGACAGTGGAGTAACTTAATGTTTTAAAACTATTTTCAGAATTAAGTGGCTTTATGATAGTAAATGACTAGCTAGTTTGGCAGAGAAATGCAACTAAACCCAAAGTATATTTAACTCGATGTAACATCAGTTGAACCTCGATAGGATGCAAAGCTATTATGAACATAATCTGTAGGCAATGCACATTTAGTCAAAACAGACATTAAAGACAAGGAAGAAATGCCATAGATGTAACACATTATTGGGAGAATAAACAGTTAGTCATTAACCTAAAAGAGGGAAATGTAACCAGTGGAGAGCTGCTCTGGGGCATGGATCCAGCCATGGCAAGTGAGTTCCTTCCCATGATATCATTGTTATTGGGGGTGACAGAAGAGAAATGGAAGAGGAAAGACCTTCAATAAAACTGAATGATATTACCTCAATCACTTAGGAGTACCTGATAGTATAAGCAACTAAATAGGGGGGGAAAAAAAGAAGAAGAAAAAGAAAGAAAAATTAAATGTTGTCCCTCTTCTGAAGCAATAAACTGCTCGCTGTTCCACTATACTCAGGATTCAAATTCAACATAAGACAACTGGATTCATTCTCACTAAGAAATTTTCACACACTAAATTTGTTTCCAATATCAGAGTAGTAAAAATCTCACTTGGGTTCTTGAAGTCCAAATATCTGTGTTGGAATTCTGTCCTCAACAATGATCGGGTGAGATTGGTAAAATACTTACCTGTGCCCTAATTCCATCCTTAGTATTGTATAGATAACAATTATACTTGTCGTTTGGTTTTTTGAGATGAATACGTGAATCAAGTGGTAGAAAATGTCAAATTATCATCACTAGACATCATTTACCACTTATTTATCTGGGAAGCACTTGATATTCTCTATTATGTGAACTTCTTCAAATTACAGATCACAGAGTAAATCCCATTTGATTTTTTGGTAGTGCTTATAGGAAGACAGTACTAAGTAATGTATAAAAATGAATTTAATGTGCTATTGAAAAAAGAAAGAAGTGCCTTTTTAGTTTGCTTATTTGATCAATTTAAACATTCATTGCGATCATTTGTGTTACACGGTTGATGGCATCCTTTAATGTAACTAATGTATAATTGCTAAATAACCTTGAGATATTTCAGCAAGGCATTTTACTTTAAAATCAGGCCATAGGGAATAAAGAGATGGGCCAGAAACACTTTTGGAAATAAATAGAATGTGATTTTTGTTTTCCACAAACTGATGCCAATATAGTACCCAAAAGGGGTTTTTGAGATTATTTTTGTGACAAAAATGTTTTTAACAGGACTCATATTAGGCACAATTTTTCCAAAGAAAGCTGTTATGATCTATCAAGTAAACAATGCATAATTAGTGCTGAAACATTTTGTAAATCATTCCATTTCCTGAAGGCTCTTATGTACTGTACTATAAAGCATATTCGGTTACCTATCTTTACTTTTTCTTTCATATTGCTTTTCCATTGTAGGATTTTTATGAGTCTGGATCATTCTAAACCAAAACTATACATCAGGATGAAATTTGAAAACTCAATCTAATTAACTCCAGAGACATAGTTATCTAAATGTTTCCCTGAAATGCAGATGCTTATTGTCTTTTAGATAAAACATTGCAAATATAGAGACCTGTTATTTTCATTAAGATACGTTGCCCTGGTAGAAACAATCTACAAATTAGAAAACTTAATGAAATTAAAATATTTTTAAAAGGTCAGTAAATATCATTTGGGTGCAAGGCTTGTACTCTTTCCCTGAATTTATTGGAAAAATGGTGGATTTTTAAAGAAATGCAAAAGTGGTGTAAAAAGATATTCATAAACATCAAAAAGCTAAGAGCTTTTGGGTAGCTTTAAAAGGACACATTTCATAGGTGGAATAATAAGAATTTAAGACCAGGATTGATGTTCTAACTTTCAAATTACACTGCTGTACCTCTAGGGCAAGAGGAGAGGATTTAGGAGTGTGAACACATGAACTTTTTTTTCTTTCCCAATTATGTATATGCTAGTTAAAGAGATCTATGTCCAAAATTTTATCTTAAATTACTTATAGCAGCCTGTGTTTTCTTCTGAGCTTCTGTCTGCTTGTATCCGATGCAGTTAGATAACCAAGATGGATCTTTCACCCAGATTCTGTGTAGCATAATATATTCTCTGACTTTGCCTTCACCCTTAAGCTTTTATTTTCACTTAGAATATACGGAAATATGTTTTTCAGTCTTTCTAATATTATCAAAGAGATGTAGAATAGAATGTTGTAGAAGAGCAGTCTTTGCAGTCAACATAACTACAATCTAATCTGAACATGTACCACCTTCACACTGTGGCAAGTTTATTGGTCAAGTTAATAGCATCAATGGGGATGTTAATTTGTAATTTATAGTGTTTTTAGAAGTTTTAAATGAGCTTCTAGATTTCTTTTTTAAAGTGTTCTTTAAGGTTATTTTTTTTGAGAGAGAGAGACAGAGGGAAACATAGCACAAGTGGGGTAGGAGAAGAGAGAGAGAGGGGAGAGAGAGAATCCCAGGCAGGTTCCACACTGTCATGCTGAGCCTGATGCAGGGTTTGAACTCCTGAACCATGAGATCATGACCTGAGCCAAAATCAAGAGTCTTATGTTTAATGGACTGAGCCACCCATGTACCCCGAAGCTTCTGGATTTCTGGTTGTTAGTCCAATGTGTAGTTGATGAGTTGCTGGAGGCTCAGGGTACACTAACTTGAGAGTTAGAAACTCTGAAGGGCCCAGTCTTGGGGGGACCTCCACACTTTTATAAACTTTCCTCTAAAAGCCCTACCAGCTTCTCATTGTCAAGAACAGAGAAAAATCTCCTTGTGCTTCCAGGAGAGGAAGGAAAAAGTGGTCACACTGAAATACATCCAAAACACTCTGTTCTTAACAAGGTCAGTCCTCAGAAGAAACTGAGACTTAGACTTAATCATAGGAATATAGAACACCCAGGAGACATTTCCAGATCATTGGTTCTGGTGTTCAGTGGCTCTTATGCTGTGACCCCTCAGGATTTTATATGTTTGCATACTTTCAAAAGCTGCTGCCTGAGGTCTGGTTTCCAATCAGCTTGAATCTAGTTGCTGACTGAGATCTTCCCTGTGGGACACTGACATGTCTTGGCACATTTTCACTAATGGAGGTAATAAAAATATATTGGACTGCTTGGACAAACACCAAGGGTTGAGACAAAACCTAGAGCTGGGCAGGGCTGAATAAAAAGTTTCTTTTTCTGTATAAGGCCACTATTTGAAGACTATGAGACATGGGTGTTTTTCCTACTATATAGAAACCAACACAAGGAGTCAAACAAAATGAAGAAACAGAGGGATTCATCCTAAATAAAAGAGAAAAATAAAACCTCAAAAAAAACCCTTCATGAAATGGCGATGAGCAATTTACTTAATAAAGAGTTTCAAAGTAATGGTCATAAAGATGCGCACTGAACTGGGAAGAAGAATGGATGAACACAGTGAAAACTTCAACAAGTGATGTAAAAGATAAGGAAATACCAAACAGAAGTCATAGAGTTGAAAAATAAAGTAACTGAACTGAAAAACACTACAGGAATTCAACAGCAGACAAGATGAAGTAGAAGAGTAGATCAGTGAACTTAAAGACAGGGCAATGAAACTTACCCAATCAGAGCATCAAAAGAAAAAAAAGAGAAAATAGCCTCAGGGAAGAACAACATCAAGCATACTAAGATTCTTATTATAAGGGTCCAGCAGGAGAAGAAAGACAAAAAAGAGCACCAATCTTATTTGAAAAAATAATGGCTGAAAACTTCCCTAACTTGGGGAAGAAAACAAACACCCAGATTCAGGAAATCCAAAGATGACACCAAGCTAAAATTTTCTGCACAGTGGAGGAAACCATCAACAAAATGAAAAGTCAACCTACTGAATGAGATAAAATAGGTGTAAATTATGTATCTGATAAGGGACTAATATCCAAAATATATAAAGAACTCATACATTACAATAGATAGTAAAGAAAGAAAAAAGAAAAGAAAAGAAAAACTGATTTAAAATCGGGCAGAAAATCCTGAATAGACATTTTAGCAAAGAAGATTTACAGATGGCCAACAGGTAAATAAAAGAAACTCAACATTATTAATCATTCGGAAAATGCAAATCAAAACCACAATGAGATATCAGCTCACATCTTTTAGAATGACTATTATCAAAAAGATAAGAAATAAAAAGAGTTGGTGAGGATGTAGAGAAAAGATAACACTTGTGCATTGGGAATGCAAATTGGTGCAACCACTGCAGAAAACACAATGAAGATTCCTCAAAACATTAAAAACAGGACTTCTGTGTGATCCAGCAATTCCACTTCTGGGTGTTTATCTGAAGAAAATATTAATTCAAATAGATATATGAACCCCCATGTTTATTTCAGCATTATTTATAATAGCCAAGACATGGAAAAAAAACCTACATATAAATCAGTGGATAAATGAATAAAGAAGACATGAATATATATATTTATATATATTTATATTTATATCTAATGGAACATTATTCTGTCATAAAAAAATAATGAAATCTTGCCATTTGTGACAATACACCAAAAAGATTGAGGGAGTCTTTTTTAGAAAAACACCCACTTGAAATTAGTCACTACCCATTCTATCTACAAACCAATGCTTTATCTGTTGAACAAAAGAATTATTTCCTTGATATTCAGTTAGAAAGAGGAATGTCAGATAATGTATTTAATATGTTTTTCTAAATGCCTATATGCTAATATTTATCAAGAAAGATTTATCAGAAATTTTCTTCAGCAGAAATATTTCAACTTATCTTTATACATTCCAAGTTGTCTATCTTTCTTAGATTTTTAAAATTCATTTGGCAAACATTTACTGAGTATCTTACACGTGTACTCCTATCCTAAGAACTTGCAATATAAACATGTATAAGACATTAAACTTGCTTAGAGAAAAAAAATGCATGTGTGTGTATGCAATTTATAAGTTAAAACTGGAATCCACTGGGGCACCTGGGTGGCTCAGTCAGTTGAGCTTCCGACTTCGGCTCAGGTCATGATCTCGTGGTTTGTGTTGGAGCCCCGTGACGGGATGTGTGCTGACAGCTCAGAGCCTGGAGCCTGCTTCGGATTCTCTGTCTCCCTCCCTCTCTGTCTCCCACCCCCTCACACTCTGCCTCTCCCTCCTTCAAAAATAAATAAAAATTAAAAAAAAAACCAAACTGTAACCCACCAAAAAGCGTCCACTTTAATCTGGAAAATCAGGGTAATACTCACAAATCTAGTAAAATTTGAATAATAATTAGAAATTTTGCCTTCACAGATAACCACATTAATCCAAGAAACACATTAGAAATGGAATCAACTTTTCAATGTATAACTGGTCTAGATATACTGTACTTTTGGTAACTTTCTTGTTCTATCATTTGAGTACTAATTATGAGCAAGGTAGCCAACTAAATATTCTGAACACTTGCTATATACAAGTTTGTTCAAGACATTTGTAAATGAATAAACAGAATCATTTATTTAATGTATGAGATAAATATTATTGCCTTCAAATCCAGTTCCCTTTCCATTAAATCAAGTTAATTCACATAGGATGTGGAAAGACATGCTCAATCAAGAGCAATAAATCAATCTGTTTCCGTGAAGAAGCATCTAGATGGCTCAGAGAAATAGGGAGGAGGGGTAGAGGCAATATAATCATGTTTCCTATGTATACATTCTAACTTATTCTGTGTATTATTTTTCTATGCTGTGTAACAAATTACCACACACATAGGGGCTTAAAATAACATACATCAATTAGCTCCTAGTTCAGTAGATCAGAAATCCAGACATGACATGACTGTATTCTCTGTTCAGTTTCTTTTCAGTCTGAAATCAAGGTATTGGTTGTACTTTGTTCTTGTCTAGGGCTCTTGGGATAAATCCACTTCCAAGTTCCTTCAGGTTATTGGCAAATTTTTGTTCCTTACGGTTGTAGGGCTGAAGTTTCCATTTACTTGCTGGCTATTTAGTTTGAATTTTTCTCAGTTCACTGAGGCTACTATGAGATCCTTGCTAAATGACCCTCTCTATTTTAGAAGCTGAAAAAAGAAAACTTTCCTATCACCCCCCCCCCCCATAATGCTTTTAGTCTCTCTGACTTTCAATTGTTGGCTTCAGTAATACACCAGTCCTTTCTCAGGGCTTACCTGATTAGGTCAGTCCCACTACAGATAATCTCCCTTTATTAAAATGATCTGTGCCAAATGACAACCTAATCCTAGGAATGAAATCCATCATCTTCACAGATCCAGGGATTATGCCGTGCATGTACACCAAGGGATGGGGATCTAAGAGGTCATATTAAAATTCTGCTGACCACACCCTATGACTCCATGTAAGTCACTTAAGCTCACAATGCTAATTTTCCTGTAAATATAATGGGAATGCTTCCTTCGTAGGATGGTTGGGAGGGTTCCCACGGGGTGATAAATGAAAGTATTTAACACATTTTCTGCAAAATAACAAGCACCCACTAAAATGCCAGCAATTATTATATTAGTTCGAATGTTCTTTTAATTAGCAAATTAAACAAAAAGCAATGTAATGTTTTAACAGTGAGAATTAACCTGAATATCTTAATACATATATTTTCCGAGTCAAGGAGAAAAAAAGTTGATGCAACTGGCAACTTCTGTTAAAAAATCGTTTATATGATTTAACCATCTTAAGCATCTTGATTAGAATGAGAAATAAATAAAAAAATAAAAATTTTTACAGCCACTTTAATCACTCTATTAATGCTCATGAGATTCTAGTCTAAATCTAATTCCATTCATTTTAATTCCTCATTAAACCAAATAGTGTTCTGTGGCATAATTGAACTTATTCTTAATGAGGAAGTAGTAATCGCTGAATCCGCCATTTACACACTGAATATGGATTGGATATTATTCTTCATCTTCTCTGCTAATTCTAGGCTACTGTTGATGGGTTGGCTACTCTTGGAAAATTCTGTGGTTAATTTCAAACAAGTCAGTGAAAAAATATGATTATTAAAATGTCCGTATGCTTGTTAAACATTAAAAGGGGGGTATAGAGCATGGTAGATCTTACTCATTAAAAAATTATTATTTTTACATTAGTATAATGTATGGGTGCAGCTTCAGAAGATTTGAACATAATAACAGATGCTTCAACACTAAAATAGGTTCCTGGTGCTAAAAGGTTTACAATTTAATGATGCTGAGTAGAGAGAAAGAATATTTAAATAATTATTAAATAAAGAGATGATGATTTCTTTATGGCATAAAATGTTAATAGCTTAAAAATTAAACAATCCTGAAAGGAGGATTTTAAAAGAGCTGAAAGCAAAATGGAAAGTAATTTGGGATTCTGCACCTGCTTTTTGACACTTTAGGTAATCAGTTTGTTACCTTTGAAATGGGAACAATTATGTACTTTTCTGCTTTATTTTTGGTGGGGGTGTAGTTTTTCAAACTGAGTAAGGTGGCATCCATAAGGATTCTAAAAGTTATTTATCTGCTTAGGATAGAATTATTTTTAACGGGAATTTTTAGTATATTGATTCCTATGACAGATCAAATATATTATTTGAGGTTTATTTGCTGTTTTAAAAACTGAATTTCAAATGTTGCAGGTTTCATTTTTCAGGTCTGAGAGTGTCTCTCCTCTAACACAGTTCCTGCCAGACTAACTGTAGCAATGTGACTAATCCTGTAGTTTCTTGGGGTTTCATTTTTTGCATTTACAAATTAATAGCATTAATTCCTGTGCTTTCTTCATAGATAGGTGGGAATCAAAATGAGATAACAACCATGCAAAGGTTTTAAAGACTTTAAGGTGTACACATACACTTTTTCTAATGTGCTAAAACAAAATTATTTTTGTGTACAACCTAGTGATCCAGCTACTCCATATGTTATGCTAGTTCACCACGTGTAGCTGCCATCTGTCACCAGGCAATGTTATTACAGTGCCATTGACTGTATTCCCTATGCTGTACCTGTAATCCCTGTGACTTATTTAATGAAATAAAAATTACTAGTATGAAAATATTATCAGTATAAAATCGATGTGTCTTAGAGGTAGACTAGATCTGACCTATAGATAATGAGAATAAGAGGTAATTAGCCTGCATTTTATCTTCAAATAGCCTTAACCTAACTATAATGTATATGTTATAAATATTGTTTCCCTCTTTCTTTCTTCCTGTTCACCTCCTGTTTCTTACTGGAGTGAAAATATAATAGGTGTAGATGGCTTTAATTTCTCTCCAATGTTTCCAAAAACTAGTTTGAGAGGAAAAAACCAAACATAATTACATAAAATGTGAATGCTAACTTGTATTGCTTTAAAGAGCATGGGTCAAGGATTTCTCAGAGAATCCAAAGAAAAGAAAACCAATGCCAAACAAATTAACACTCTCTAGCTTCATCTTCTTTCTATTATTATAAAACTCTGTGTGCCTCATGTCCTTTTTTAATATATAATTATTTAAATTTTTATGAGAACAAACACGGCTGATTTGAATAATGTAAACAGAAACACTAGATGTTATGTAATAGCATTTGCCTATATATTGTAAAAAAACAAAAAAACAATGTTTTGTCAATGGAGATGAGCATTTTAAATGGATAAGATGTAACACTACTTAAAATTTAAGAAATACAATCATGGAAGTTTAGAATGAGAAATTGGTGGTACCTCAATCATAACATAATCCAAAACTGACTCAAGATTATTTTCAAGTATGGCAAGAGATATCTTTGACCTCAACAGCCTGCTGTGAAAACATTTTGATTTAAACAAGAATTTTACTTGGTGACCAAAATAGGTTTCTATAAAGTTAGTTTTTAATTAAATGGCCTGTGGAATAGATCTATACTGTCACCAGGCTGTCACACCTTGGTTCAAAGAGGAGATGGTATTTCATTAAATACCTAAGATTAGTCTTGCCATCATGTTGTATTTAATGTTGCAGCTCTTACCCTAATCATTCCATTGCAGTTGACAAGCCTGAAGGATGGCTTTGAAAATATGTGCAAGGAAAAAGAGATTCATTTTTCCTGATAGGTTTTCCTGCCCTTCACAAATTGCCTCTACTCTTCCTTTCTTTTTAATAGGATATATTACTTGAAATTTTACTCTATAATGTCCCTGAATAAAGCTGTCTAGGAAACAAAGTTTGCCTTCAGTACTTTCCTCCCTTGTGGTGGGACCCATACGTCCTTAGAAGACATGAGAGCACTCACCAATGTCTAGTTGGATAAGCATAAATAACATACGTTCAGATTATGTTCAGATTAACTAGATTCCTGGCATCTCTCTGCTTTGTGCCTTTAATTTTGGCAAGTTACTTAAATCCTCGGAGCCTCCATTTCCTCATCTACTTGATTGCCTAATTTGTAAAATTGAGACAATTAAGTGAGACACTATATACATTTGGGACATAGTAAATGGTCATTACATTGCAGGTACTCTCAGAAATAATCTTAGGCTGCTGTTGTATCCTTTATCCTTCTGTGGTTCCCTGCTACTCAGGGAAGATTGTGGTCATGATTTTTTTCTAACCTTCATAATTTTCATGAACTTACCATATACCAAAAGCATTCTTTTATCCTGCTTCAAACTAACCAATAAATGGGAAAGTATAAGAAAATGATTTCCAGGTTACCTAAATGAAATTCAATAGATTATTTCTGGAGCTAATTCTCCCACTTTGTTAGATAATGTAAATATAATACAAACATCCACAGTTTATGGTTTGCTTAGCACGTGCCAATGACCATGTCTAAGGCTTTGCGTACATAGCTTCTTTCATCACTGAAAATAACTTTGAAAGGTAGGTATCAGGAAGAGCTAACAATTATAAATGTCTATGCGCCAAATACCGGAGCCCCCAAGTATATAAAACAATTACTCATAAACAGAAGCAACCTTATTGATAAGAATGTGGTAATTGCAGGGGACTTTAACACCCCACTTACAGAAATGGATAGATCATCTAGACACACAGTCAATAAAGAAACAAGGGCCCTGAATGAGACATTGGATCAGATGGACTTGACAGATATATTTAGAACTCTGCATCCCAAAGCAACAGAATATACTTTCTTCTCGAGTGCACATGGAACATTCTCCAAGATAGATCATATACTGGGTCACAAAACAGCCCTTCATAAGTTTACAAGAATTGAAATTATACCATGCATACTTTCAGACCACAATGCTATGAAGCTTGAAATCAACCACAGGAAAAAGTCTGGAAAACCTCCAAAAGCGTGGAGGTTAAAGAACACCCTACTAACGAATGAGTGGGTCAACCAGGCAATTAGAGAAGAAATCAAAAAATATATGGAAACAAACGAAAATGAAAATACAACAATCCAAACGCTTTGGGACGCAGCGAAGGCAGTCCTGAGAGGAAAATACATTGCAATCCAGGCCTATCTCAAGAAACAAGAAAAATCCCAAATACAAAATCTAACAGCACACCTAAAGGAAATAGAAGCAGAACAGCAAAGGCAGCCTAAACCCAGCAGAAGAAGAGAAATAATAAAGATCAGAGCAGAAATAAACAATATAGAATCTAAAAAAACTGTAGAGCAGATCAACGAAACCAAGAGTTGGTTTTTTGAAAAAATAAACAAAATTGACAAACCTCTAGCCAGGCTTCTCAAAAAGAAAAGGGAGATGACCCAAATAGATAAAATCATGAATGAAAATGGAATGATTACAACCAATCCCTCAGAGATACAAACAATTATCAGGGAATACTATGAAAAATTATATGCCAACAAATTGGACAACCTGGAAGAAATGGACACATTCCTGAACACCCACACTCTTCCAAAACTCAATCAGGAGGAAATAGAAAGCTTGAACAGACCCATAACCAGCGAAGAAATTGAATCGGTTATCAAAAATCTCCCAACAAATAAGAGTCCAGGACCAGATGGCTTCCCAGGGGAGTTCTACCAGACATTTAAAGCAGAGATAATACCTATCCTTCTCAAGCTATTCCAAGAAATAGAAAGGGAAGGAAAAGTTCCAGACTCATTCTATGAAGCCAGTATTACTTTGATTCCTAAACCAGACAGAGACCCAGTAAAAAAAGAGAACTACAGGCCAATATCCCTGATGAATATGGATGCAAAAATTCTCAATAAGATACTAGCAAATCGAATTCAACAGCATATAAAAAGAATTATTCACCATGATCAAGTGGGATTCATTCCTGGGATGCAGGGCTGGTTCAACATTCGCAAATCAATCAACGTGATACATCACATTAACAAAAAAAAAAGAGAAGAACCATATGATCCTGTCAATCGATGCAGAAAAGGCCTTTGACAAAATCCAGCACCCTTTCTTAATAAAAACCCTTGAGAAAGTCGGGATAGAAGGAACATACTTAAAGATCATAAAAGCCATTTATGAAAAGCCCACAGCTAACATCATCCTCAACGGGGAAAAACTGAGAGCTTTTTCCCTGAGATCAGGAACACGACAGGGATGCCTACTCTCACCGCTGTTGTTTAACATAGTGCTGGAAGTTCTAGCATCAGCAATCAGACAACAAAAGGAAATCAAAGGCATCAAAATTGGCAAAGATGAAGTCAAGCTTTCGCTTTTTGCAGATGACATGATATTATACATGGAAAATCCGATAGACTCCACCAAAAGTCTGCTAGAACTGATACATGAATTCAGCAAAGTTGCAGGATACAAAGTCAATGTACAGAAATCAGTTGCATTCTTATACACTAACAATGAAGCAACAGAAAGACAAATAAAGAAAATGATCCCATTCACAATTGCACCAAGAAGCATAAAATACCTAGGAATAAATCTAACCAAAGATGTAAAGGATCTGTATGCTGAAAACTATAGAAAGCTTATGAAGGTAATTGAAGAAGACTTAAAGAAATGGAAAGACATTCCCTGCTCATGGATTGGAAAAATAAATATTGTCAAAATGTCAATACTACCCAAAGCTATCTACACATTCAATGCAATCCCAATCAAAATTGCACCAGCATTCTTCTCGAAATTAGAACAAGCAATCCTAAAATTCATATGGAACCACAAAAGGCCCCGAATAGCCACAGGAATTTTGAAGAAGAAGACCAAAGCAGGAGGCATCACAATCCCAGACTTTAGCCTCTACTACAAAGCTGTAATCATCAAGACAGCATGGTATTGGCACAAAAACAGACACACAGACCAATGGAATAGAATAGAAACCCCAGAACTAGACCCACAAACGTATGGCCAACTCATCTTTGACAAAGCAGGAAAGAACATCCAATGGAAAAAAGACAGCCTCTTTAACAAATGGTGCTGGGAGAACTGGACAGCAACATGCAGAAGGTTGAAACTAGACCACTTTCTCACACCATTTACAAAAATAAACTCAAAATGGATAAAGGACCTAAATGTGAGACAGGAAACCATCAAAACCTTAGAGGAGAAAGCAGGAAAAGATCTCTCTGACCTCAGCCGTAGCAATCTCTTACTCGACACATCCCCAAAGGCAAGGGAATTAAAAGCAAAAGTGAATTACTGGGACCTTATCAAGATAAAAAGCTTCTGCACAGCAAAGGAAACAACCAACAAAACTAAAAGGCAACCAACGGAATGGGAAAAGATATTTGCAAATGACATATCGGACAAAGGGCTAGTATCTAAAATCTATAAAGAGCTCACCAAACTCCACACCCAAAAAACAAATAACCCAGTGAAGAAATGGGCAGAAAACATGAATAGACACTTCTCTAAAGAAGACATCCAGATGGCCAACAGGCACATGAAAAGATGTTCAGCGTCGCTCCTTATCAGGGAAATACAAATCAAAACCACACTCAGGTATCACCTCACGCCAGTCAGAGTGGCCAAAATGAACAAATCAGGAGACTATAGATGCTGGAGAGGATGTGGAGAAACGGGAACCCTCTTGCACTGTTGGTGGGAATGCAAATTGGTGCAGCCGCTCTGGAAAGCAGTGTGGAGGTTCCTCAGAAAATTAAAAATAGACCTACCCTATGACCCAGCAATAGCACTGCTAGGAATTTACCCAAGGGATACAGGAGTACTGATGGATAGGGGCACTTGTACCCCAATGTTCATAGCAGCACTCTCAACAATAGCCAAATTATGGAAAGAGCCTAAATGTCCATCAACTGATGAATGGATAAAGAAATTGTGGTTTATATACACAATGGAATACTATGTGGCAATGAGAAAAAATGAAATATGGCCTTTTGTAGCAACGTGGATGGAACTGGAGAGTGTAATGCTAAGTGAAATAAGCCATACAGAGAAAGACAGATACCATATGGTTTCACTCTTATGTGGATCCTGAGAAACTTAACAGGAACCCATGGGGGAGGGGAAGGAAAAAAAAAAAAAGAGGTTAGAGTGGGAGAGAGCCAAAGCATAAGAGACTGTTAAAAACTGAGAACAAACTGAGGGTTGATGGGGGGTGGGAGGGAGGGGAGGGTGGGTGATGGGTATTGAGGAGGGCACCTTTTGGGATGAGCACTGGGTGATGTATGGAAACCAATTTGTCAATAAATTTCATAAAAAAAAAAAAAAAAGAAAAGTAGGTATCATTTTCTTATCTACAGAGAGAAAATGGAAACACAGAGGCTAAGTAGATTGCTTCAAGTCACAGAAATGGTAAGTATTGTATCCAATATTCAGACTTAAGTTCTTAACAGTAAGTACCCCTTGAATAAAAGATTAAAATGACAAAGATGGCAGTCTCCATAGGAGCGAACAGTTGTATATCTACAGTTGGGGACTTTGTAGACTTATAAACTACCATCTCCCAAACTGTGGTCTGAGTTACAAGGTATGCAAGATTATTTATAATTGAGTTATCAATAAAATGTTTAATGCCTTTTAGTACTTATATATTTATTTTAATAGTACATTAAATTCATGATTTCACCTTGAATACTGCTTAGGGCTAGGCTAAGTAAAAATGAATACAACTCAAAAAATTAATTAAATAAATAAATAAACAAACAAAGAAATAAATAATAGTACAGGTGGTCAACGAGTATTACAAAACTTTGAAGGTAGCACAGAAGTTTCTAAAAATGTAAGAATCACTTCCCCCAATCCACAGTACGAGGGTAAGCACAAGCAGAAATGTTTAGCTGAAAACTTGGTTTTGAATTATCATTTTTTATTTTCTAATTGTGTCATAAAGGAACACTATTTTGGGTCATGGTAGTGACAGTATTCCTTACTTTTTTTTCTCACAAAAAAGTCACCTGTTTTTATCTGCCTCATATGATTATGCTATACCTTTAAGATGTCTTCGTCTGAACTTACAGCCTGTCCACCTTGGGTCCCTACACATTGTTCAAACAAAACAAAAGGTCGTCTTATTTATCTGGCTTTTCACCTATCTAAACAAAATTAATATTTCTTCATCTCTCTTCTCATAGATCTCAGAAAACACTACCATTTTATCACTTCCTGTCCTGTGTTAGAGTTGTATATATTTTCAGATCTCTCCTGCAATCACATGCCCATTACTGAAAGCCTTTCAAAGCCAAAATTATCTTTCCAACTCTTAATCATTAGGCCTGGTACAGTGCCTGGCACATAACAATTTTCTTATCAGAAGAAAATGAACGGGAGACTCTAGTCCAGTTTTAGTATTCCCGGTATACTCAGGCTTGTTTCCTGGATGGGGTGGGACCGGTTTTTAGGGTAAAATTCATGAACAAGAGGAGGAAGGTATAAAAGATAAATTCCAGAGTGAGTCAACATCAAGGCCAAACAGATTTGTCTGTAAGGAGGAGTTTGGAAGATAGAAAAATATAAAGCAATGGCAAGAAAAATGGGGAAAGCAGACCGGAAAAGATCTAGACTGGAAGTTAGTAAAAGGGACCTGAGTTGGAAATGTTTTGTGTTGGGATTTTGCCTCTTCAATTGTATCAGCGATGGGGCTGTTAAATGTTCCAACAATACGATACCGTAGATGTTTCTGAAGTGAATTAGTCCACTGTACTCAATTTCACTAATGTGTACACAGTAGAGGAGGCAATCTTGCTTCATGAAGTATGGGTTGGACAGAAGAATTGTGAACACCAGTACACATTTTTTATGGTATGCTAACGATTGTGTCATTTATTGCATTAAGATATAAGAAATATGCAACAAAACATATTTTATTCTAATAATTTTTGAAACACTCTTTGATGCACTTTTAAAAAATTATTTATTTTTCAGAGAGAGAGAGAGAGAGCACACATGCAGAGGGGGCACAGAAAGAGATGGAGACATAGAATCTGAACCAGGTTCCAGGCTCTGAGCTGTCAGCACAGAGCCCAGCATGGGGCTTGAACTCATGAACGCTGAGATGATGACCTGAGCTGAAGTCTGATGCTGAATCGACTGAGCCACCCAGGCACCCCTCTGTTGGATGTACTTCTGATTGGAGAGAATGAATAAGGAATTAGTCAAGCAGAATCACTCAGTAGGCTGTCTAAACTAGGAATTGAGAGCTACAGTTCTGGTAGTGAAAGTCAGTCTCTGGTTGACTTGGCCTTGGCATTGTGAGACCATAGGATTTTTCCAGTGTTAGAAAGCCACTGTTTTAACTTATTAGACTTCCATAGCCCTTTGCAACAAAGATAACAGAAACAGAAAAATAAGGTTACACTGTACAGGAGAAATCTCCTAATTTGTTTTTTCATGCCAGTAAGAAAAATAATATTCCAGTAGTGCTACTATAGTGTGTGGATCATGGTGGGCAATGCTTTGTTGCACAGAGCAAAAATTCTGCAAATTGAGGTCATGAGCAGACTTTTTCCTCTACTGCTAGGATCTAAACGTTAGTATAAATGCATGTTGTCTTTTGCTAAGTGTGACTTACAGGACATGCCAGTGAATCTACCTAGGAAGCCAGCAAAGAAATCCATTGCAGACTTAGCCTCAAACCTAAGGATAAACCTGGACATCTTTAAGCACAGTCTGAAGCTTGAGGATAGTTGAACTTATTTTGCTCACCTTATTAAACACATGCTTGATTTCTTTTTTTTTTTTTCATTTTTCTAATTTCACTTTCATCATTTAAAATCTTACTAAATTGCAAGGAAGAAAAAAACTTGCTAAAAATGTTCTGTTCTTTTAAGAGAAATTTGGCCACTTTTAGGCTTTTTCTACCAAGACTTCAATCTTTTTTGGCTCTATTAACCTTTAAACATTGGCTACACAGACTTATTCTGTACACATGATGGACATTTTCCAAAGCCCTTAATCCCTCGCATTTATCTGCATAGCATCTTCCAGTTTTCAACATGCTTTCAAATCCACTGCTTCATGTTTCCTCACAATAATCTGTATTGTAGGCAGAAGATTTATGGTAATCCTCATTCTATTGGTGAGGAAACTGAGGTTCCATGAGGTCAATTAGCTGGTTATTATCAAAGGAAGGTTTTGAATCAAAACAAATTCACTTCTTGTCCATCACTCATACCCTTTGTCCTCTATATACAATTAGACATAAGAAGCTAATAATTAAATATGTAAAGAAAAATCAAATTGATCTGGCATTTTGGAAAGCTTTAGAGATGATCTATAGAACAAATTCAAATTATTTGGGGATTCTCTATGGACTAGGAACTGTGGAAAACTTTCTTATATAGACAAGTTGCTATGGGTTTTTTTTAACCTGGATAATGCTTTATGTAACTATCTCGAATTGATGATCTACACTACAAGGTGCTATAAATTCAGGTAATACACCAGACTTGACAGACTTTACAATTTCTCATTGGTAGTTTCATTTGAGACTCTAGTGAGGGTGAGTGTTCCACTTCAATGCCATTTTCTTGGCATCATGAGTATTGTGGGTTATATACTATACCTCAAGAATTCATGTCACCTGACAACTTCTGAGGGTGACTTTATTTGGGACTAAAGTTTTTGCAGACTCAGTTAAAAATCATACTGGATTTAAGATAGACCTTACGCCCAGTGACTGATATCCTTGTGAGGAAAACAGAGAAATGCAAAGGCAGGAGTAAGGTCCTGTGAAGATAGATGCACTGATTAGAGATGGAAACACAAGCCAAGACAGATGAGTATTGCCAGGAGTGCCCAGAGCAAGGAAGAAGGCAGAGAGGATTCTTTCTTAGAGACTTTGGTGGGAGCAGTGAGCTGCTGACACCTTTATTTTGGACTTATAACCTCCGTAACTATGAGCGAATAAATGTGTATTATTTTAGGCCATCAATTTTGTGATAATTTGTTATGGCAGCCCTAGTAAACTAATATAGTAGGCAAAAACTTCATGGATAGGATAGCCCCCTTTCTGGTTCCTGGTTTTATATAGAGAGCTCAAGACCAGACTATTATGATACATAGGATTTACTATGGGCCTCTCTGGGCATTAAAAGTCCAAACATAGACATATTTGGTCATACATTTCCTATGGGTTGTTTTGGCTTCAACTTATTCACATTACTTTAGGTTTAGGCTCCCCCTTATTTGTGGCACTTTCCAGTTTCATCTTTTTGTTTTAAGACCAGCAATATATTCCTCTTTTTCTTTGTCATATTCCATCCAGGATCTCTGTGTGTTCATATGCTGAGACTGTGAGTTATAGGTAAACCTTCTACCAATCCTTCCCCTCCTTGAATTCCTCTAATCATGCATCCTGGCTAGACAGCCCTAAGTTAAAAAAAAAAAAAAAGCCATCTTAGGCAAGAGACTAGACACAATGCAGTTAATATATGAATGTGGCTTAATTGTTCTTGAATAGGAATAAAATGATACTTTCTCAAGAATTGTTTTCTCTTGGTGACTTAAAATGGTTTCCTTTTGCAATGAGATTTCTTAATTTTCACAATGTCTTAAGCCCAATGCTTTTCTTGCCAAGTTGAGCTCATTGTCTCTTTAAAAATGCCCTTATTTGAGAGCTTTGGAACTCCCAAAAGGACTGTAGCATGTGTTTGGGTGGTACTGTAAAAGTGATGATTTTAATGTTAACATTTATGCTATTTGTGTCTTTAGTATTTATTCTTTATGTGCTTTTAAAACACAAGTATCGGTTCTCCTATTTTGGGCTTCTTGAATAAAAGAAGGACTATTTTTGTGTTTTAATACTCCTTTTTCTTTCGCTTTCCCAAGTCTCTTGCCTGTGGGAAGCCAATACAGAATTATTTGAACTAAATATTATAGAGCAGCTGTGTTAATGAAAGCATTTGTTTTCATTTATTTTATGTGCACATACCTAAAGAGTTATGCAACAGCTATACATTTATAAATCTAATGAATGGATATCATAAATAAACACAGGAATAGATTTCAGTTAGAAACCAGAATTTGCAGTTAAAAGAATTATATAAACTACACAAATAGACAGGAAATTCCAACTCTGTGAGATTTCTTGGGGCAACAGTATATCATCACTTACTTTTTGTTTGACACCATTTTCTACTTAATACCTTGTACCTGAACTTCTTCACTATTTGGAAAATACAATTTAGAGTTTATCGAGTCATATAGATTTAGAACACGGCCTATGAGCTATGTGAGATATATGAGGTACAGCTGAAAAATACCAATTTAAATATGATATGGTCACATTTATTTAACTTATGGATAGGCAGAGTTAATAAAGTATAAACAATCTTTCATAATACTTGAAAATAGTGAAAATACACAGGTAGTAGAACCAACGCTTATAATTTTGAATAAAACCTATCCCTAAGTTTCATCTCCCAGGATAACTTTTATTTCTATATTTTACAAAAGTTTAAATGTTAGTGGGAACTTCCAGTTTTAGCTCTGACATGGAAAGAAAGAACTTTGAACTCATAACTACCATCCTTACAATGAGACAAAGTAGACTACCTGAAAAGCGAGGAATTTTCTTGGATCCATCAGAAAACTGAAGTTGCAAGTCAAACTGCCAACTCAAAATTCATAGAGACATACAGAAGCCACTGGACTCATAGACTGATAAGAGCGCTTAAATATTGATCAATTGGCAAATTGGTGGAGGCTGAGTATTGACTAGCAGAGGAATGAGAAACTCATGGTGGCTAGAGTCTGAGAGAAATCTGTACACTCCTCTGGGTTTTACCTACACTAATCTCATCAGGTTCTTAAAGGTTCTTAAAGGACAAAGAAAGGTCTCCTAGAGGCTTTAGCTGAGAGCAAATACTAATCATTATGAAATACAACCAGAGAATTCTCCATAAGAAAAGCCAACTCTCCAAGAAAAAAAGTCTATACCAGAGTCTTATCCTAACTCAAAGAAAGGCCCTACTGCCACTCCAGTCACACCTGCCTTTCTGTCTCAGCAAAAAACAGTGGGAATGCCATACCACTGGAGAAATATTTGTGAATGCCAATGTATGCACACACAGTCTCACCAAAAGACTGATATTTAATTTTAAGATTCTAGATCAATCCTCTTCCCCATACCTTACTATCACCCCAAAAGGACTCTAGTACAAAAAAAGATAGATTACAACCTAAAGAGCTGTGAGACACAGAAGTGTAGGAGGAGCTCATTTCCTTAGTATTATAGCACATGAGTTTCTACATTAGGCCTTATCCAGGCCTTAAAAGTTCAGATGTAGACATATCTGATCACACAACTCCCATGTGTTTTTCTTGGTATCAACTCACTCCTACTTTTCTAGGTTTGAATTCCTCTACATTTCTGGCACTGACCAGTTTTATCCCTTTGTTTTGAGACCAGAAAAATATTTATATTTTTTGCTATATTCTAGCAGAGTCAAGCTCAAGAGCAAGAACAAAAACAGAATCACTATAGGAAAGTAAAGCCTAGTACCTACAGCTGCAGTAAAAATTAAATACAACCAAACTCCTACTCAGGTTATCATAAAAAAATAGTGTATTAAATAAAACAGAACAGAACTTTCAACAATGGTGGAGTAATTCAGAAAGATATAATAAGTGTGTAAGAACTTTTCAAAATTAATCACAGATAGAAAACCACAGATTCAGAAAACTGAGAGAACACAAATTGAGGTAAATACCCCACATAATTACATAATTGTTGGCATACATATCTAACTTTCAGAGAACCAAAGACAAAGAGAAAATCTTGAAATAACCTGGGGTAAGGAGGGAATGCTACCATATGGAGGAACAAGATTAGGAATTACAGCAAACTTCTCACCAGTAAACATGACAGCAAGAATAGAGCAGATTAGAATAATGTGTTGAAAAGGGAAAACCTAGATTTCCTTTCTTTTTTAAGTTATTTATTTATTTTAAGAGAGACAAAGAGAGAACGCAAGTGGGGGAGGTACAGAGAGAGAGGGGGACAGAGGATCTGAAGCAGGCACTGTGCTGACAGCAGAGAGCCTGATGCAGGGCACGAATTGAGATCATGACCTGAGCTGAAGTCAGATGCTTAATCGATTGAGCCACCCAGGCATCCCAACCTAGATTTCCTTAACCAGTGAAATAATCATTTAAAAATAAAGGAAAAATAAAGGCTTTTCCACACAAAGATAGGGACTTTGTTGACAACAGAACTGCCTTGCAAGAAAGGTAAGAATGAATTCTTCAGGAAGAAGGAAAATAAAATAGATTAAAAACTCAGATCTACATAGGAAAAGGAATAATGTTGGAAAAAAGAATAAATAAAACTAAAATAAAAACTTATTTATTTATTCTTAATTGATATAAAATACAACATATGGGTCAGTGAAATGAATAACAGCAATGCCATAAAGAATGGAGGGAAGTAATTACAAATATCTGTTATTAGATCCCTCTACTCCCTGTGAAGAGGTATACTACTACCTGGAGAAAGATGTATGGTACTTAAAAATGTATATGAAAACTCTAAGGCAAACACTAAAAAATGTTTGCTATAGATGCACCTGGGTGGCTCAGGGGGTTAAGCGTCTGACTGGATTTCTGCTCAGGTCGTGATAGTTCAGGTTCATGGTATCACCTCTGTCGGGCTCTGACAGCACAGATCCTGCTTGGGATTCTCTCTCTCCCACTCTGCCCCTCCCCTGCTCACACTCTTTCAAAATAAATAAATAAACTTAAAAAATGTTTGCTATAGTAAGGAAGAAGATTAAAAGTAGTCATGTAACATGCTTAATTAAAAACACAAAAGAAGGAAAAAGTATGAAAAAAGGAAAATAAGAACTCAACGAAAACAGATAGTAATCCAACTTATCAATATTTACTTTAAATGTGTCTTATCTATGCCATTTTTTAAAAAATATTAAGACATGAAACTAGATAGAAAAGAATCTACAAAAATAATAAAGATAAAACAAGTGGATTGTCTTAAGAATCCACTTTAAGTTGGGGCATCTGGGTGGCTCAGTCAGTTGAGCGTCCGACTTCAGCTCAGGTCATGAGCTCACGGTTCATGAGTTTGAGCCCCGCGTCAGGCTTTGTGCTGACCACTTGGAGCCTGAAGCCTGCTTCAGATTCCGTGTCTCCCTCTCTCTTTCTGCCCCTAACCCACTCACATTCTGTCTCTCTCAAAAATCAATAAACATTACAAAAAAAATTTTTTAAGAATCCACTTTAAATGTAAAGACTGATAGATTAAAAGTAAAGGATGGATAGAGATCATGCTAAAAATAATGAACAGAAAACTGGAGCATCTATATTAATTTAGGACAAAGTAGACTTCATAACAAAGAAATTATCAGGGATAAGTAAGTACTTTACCTAAATGGTAAAGAGGTCAATCCTCCAGGACAAGGAACTCCTAAACTATTGGGTGTGAAAACATGATCTCCAAATTGCTAAAACTGAAGAGACACAAATCCACTATTATAATTTGAGACTTAAACACCCTCTTTCAGTAATTATAAATTGAGTAAGCAGGGGTGCCTGGGTGGCTCAGTCCATTAAGCTTCGGACTTCAGCTCAGGTATGATCTCACGGTTTGTGATTTCGAGCCCCACGTCGGGCTCTGTGCTGCCAGCTCAGAGCTTGGAGCTGCTTCGGATTCGGTGTCTCCCTCTCTCTCTCTGCCCCGCCCCTGCTCACACTCTGTCTCTCTCTTTCCCTCCCCTGCTCACACTCTGTCTCTATCTCTCTCTCAAAAATAAATAATAAACATTTAAAAAATTAGAAGAATAAATAAATCGAGTAAGCAGACTATCAGTAAGTATACAGTTAACTTGACAATGATATTAACTTCATCTAGTTTATTTTTATAAAATACTCCATCTGGCACTAGTAGAAGACATATTCTTCTTAAGGTCATATGGTTTTTATCACCAAGATAGACCACATCTTGGATATAAAACACATCTGAACAAATTTAAAAGAATAGAAATCATATAAATTATGTTCTTAAATCACAATGTAATTAAACCACAAATCAATAAAGCAAAGATTTGGAAATCAAATAACACAATTTTAAATAACTCATGAATCAAAGACGTCTTAAGAAAATTTAAAAATTATTTTTCAATTAAGTAAAAATAAAAATGCAAGATTAAAATTTATGGAATTCAGCAAAAGCAGTGCTTAGAGGAGAATTTATAGCATTAAATACACATATTAGCAAAGACTAAATAATCTAAAACCAAACTTAAGCTTCTATTTTAGGAAACTAGAATAAGCCTAAAGCAAGCAGAAGGAAAAAATACTAAAAGAGCAGAAATCAATTAAGTCGAAAAAAAGATAATAGGAAAAAAAAAAACTTGTTCTTTGAAAAGACAAGTAAAATTAACAAATTTCTACACAGGTTAACAAAGAGAGAGAGAGAATGCTAGTTGCTAATGTCATAAAGGAGGAGTTATCAATATTGACCCCATGGACATCAAAAGGATAATAAAATGTTAAGAGAGTGAGTGTGTTCAATGGATTGCAGTTTTAGTCATAGACTTACAAAGTCTGCTTCAAATGTTCATTCAAGCAAATTCAGGCATTGACAAAGAAGTGTGGAAGTGATTCTGCAGGAGTCAATTCAGAATGGGCGATGAGGAGACTTTCAGAAAGGAAAACATCTTAAAGGAAGATAGAATGATTGTTTAAGTCAATAATAAAGTGGCAGTTGTAAAGGAAAAAAAAAAAGTGTCCTGACTACAGTTTAGATTCTGTTAAATACAGCTGCCCTTAACACATAGAGATAAGAGAGAGATGAGAGAGAGAGAGAGAGAGAGAGAGAGAGAGAGAGAGAGAGGAGAGGAAGGTAGGAAGAAAGAGGATAGGTGAGAAGAGAAAATAAGAGAAAAGAAGGGAAGTGGAAAGGAGAAATATATGAGTGAAAATACTGTAGCTCTATCTTGTTGAACTCTAGTCTTTGGTGCATAAGCAACATATGCCAAGAATGTGCAGAGGAAGACATAAAGGAAGGGAATAATCATCTCTAAGACAACCATGTGGTTTTGATACCACTAAGCAAAGAATGTTTATGGGGGAGAAAGAAAATGGTAATTCACTCACAATATGGATGTTGATAGAGGTTAATGTATCACTTCAGTTGAAATGCTCACTTTTTTACCTCCTACTCTCTTTTCTACCACTGAAACCACTCTTGTCATTGTTGCCAACAGTCTTTCTTGTCAAATCCAATTTTTTAGTCTCAGTATTCATCTTACTCCACTCTACAGAAGCAATTGATGAAATTGATCACATTTTCTTCTCAAAACTTCTTTGAATGACTTGTAGAACAGTATATTTATTTGTATTTTATTCTACCTCCACCTATGCCTTCTCCATCTTCATTTGGTAATTTTCATATTTTCTCCCATTTCTCCCCTGAGCTTTGGTCAAATACATCCAACTAAGGGTTCAATGTATTTCTACTAGAATGCTTAATAAGGGTTTCAAATTTAATGTGTCTGCAACATCATGATTTTCTCTTTCTACCCCTTTTTCTACCTCAGTAAATGGCATCACTATTAGCTCCATCACTAAGGCCACAAACACTATGACCATCACTGGGTTTTTTGTTTGTTTGTTTTTGTTTTTTTGAAAACTGCTGGAATTTATTTTAGTTATTTGAATTCAAATAGAACACTTGAACACTACCTCAACGATAATAATGGACAGAGCATAGTTGGAACTGGAGGGAAACCAGAATAAATATACTGTGTACTTGAGATACCATGTAAACAAAGTGACATAAAAGGCAATGTTGGCCTCTTAGAAGCTAAAGAGAGACAATTTGATACATATGATAACTTGTTCAACAAAACTCTAGAGAAAAAAATCATAATTCAATTAGCAATTTAACAATATTGTTTTTAAAAGAAAGTTTACAAAAGGTTACAAGGCATTCTGAAATACAATTTTTTTAATCCCTTGCAGGTCATATCATTTGTAAATCCTATTATCTCTATTTTCAAAATGGATCCAAAATGCAACCAGTTCTTACCACCTATACTGATTAATTCTTGTCCGACCCACATTATTTTTCCTTAGTGAGGTAGTAGTCTTTTTACTGGTCTCCCTCCTTCTGTTATAGTGGCCAACTAAATATTCTTCAGAAAGCAGTAGATCTTTTAGGTCATAAATAGAGAGTATGTCTCTTTTCTCTTCCAAATTCTCAATGGGGTTTCTGGTTCCACAGGTAAGGAGTTTGGAAAGCACGACTGCATTCTTACAACAAGTAAAGGCTGAGCAGACTGAAAAACCACTCTTCTTGAATCCATAAAAGAAAGGCAGACACAGGACAAATCACTGTCCCCCAAGTGGAGAGAAAAGTGAATACAAACCATCACAGCTTGCCTGAAAAGAGACTCACAAGCAGAAACCACTGTGGGACCAGTGCTAGGGTAGGTAACCCAAACTGTTACTAACAAATTACTGGAGTCTCAGTAGGATAACTCTGAATATTAATAACACTAGGGGGACCCAATCATGAGGACCCCCTACCCAATAATCTGAGATTTACCTTCAGGAGCTCAACCAGGCTCCAATAGTAAATATTGAAGTAAAATCCCTTTGTATTTTTAAAGAAGGAGGGGAAGAACAATTTTAAAATACACCATAGGAGCCCAAATGTCCATCAGTTGATGAATGGATAAAGAAGATGTAGTTTGGGGCGCCTGGGTGGCTCAGACAGTTGAGCGTCCGACTTTGGCTCAGGTCATGATCTTGCAGTCTGTGAGTTCGAGCCCCGCGTCAGGCTCTGTGCTGACAGCTCAGAGCCTGGAGCCTGCTTTGGATGCTGTGTCTCCCTCTCTCTCTGCCCCTCCCCTGCTCATGCTCTGTCTCTCTCTGTCTCAAAAAAAAAAAAATTAAAAAAATTAAAAAAAAAAGACGTAGTTTATATATACAATGGAATACTACTTGGCAATGAGAAAAAATGAAATCTAATCATTTGCAACAATATGGATGGAACTGGGGGGTATTATACTAAGTGAAATATGTCACTCAGAGAAAGACAGATGTCATGTTTTTACTCATATTTGGAGTTTGAGAAACTTAACAAAAAAGAATGGGGGAAAAGAAGGGGGAAAAAATAGCTTCAGAGAGGGAGGCGAACCATAAGAGACTCTTAAATACAGAGAACAAACTAAGGGCTGATGGAAGAGGTGCAGGGGAGAAGGGGAAATGGGTGATGGGCAATGAGGAGGGCACTTATTGGGATGAGCACTGGGTGTTGTATGTAAGCGATGAATCATGGGAATCTACTCCCGAAGCCAAGAACACACAGTATACACTGTTATGTTACCTAACTTGACAATAAATTATATTTAAAAAAAATAAAAATAAAAAGATTTTTTTGTTAGCATAAATGGATTAAGTAAAAATTAACTTGTACTAGATGCAATAAAGTTTGATTTGGTAAAAAAATAAAAAATAATAAAATAAAATACACTGTAGGACTCTCTTGTTAACAAGGTGTGCCTCAAGGGAAGCTAAGTAACCAAACCGAAACTGATTCGATTTTATCAGAATTTAACTGACCTGGGAGAAGGAATATAGCAATAGCAACTCCAGCTAGTTGGAGTCATCCTGTCCCACCTTAAGGGAGAGGAAAAAAAAAACTGAGAAACTCTTGTGAAATTCACAGTCCAGAGGCATAAGCTCAGTACAAGACTGAAACCTAATCATAGAACCATAGAATGCTTTCCCTTCCCCCAAACTTGACCACACATTACTAAGACGTATTTATAGCAGTTAATTTTATCCAGTATATTATGTCCAACTTTAAGCAAAATTGCAGGGTATATTAAAAAATACAAAAAACAAAGGTTGAAGAGATGAAGCAAATACCAGAACCAGACATGGCAAAGATATTGAAATTATCATATGGGAAATTTAAAGCAATTATGATTAATACACCAAGGACTCTAATGGATAAAGTAGACAGCATACAAGACCAGATAAGCAATGTAAGCAAAGAGATGGAAATCCTAAGAGAGAACCAAAGAGCAATGCTAAAAATAAAAAATAAAAATAAAAAAATAAAAACATTGTAACAAAGAATGACTTTGAGAGGCATATTATTAGACTGGACACAGCTGAAGAAAGAATCTCAGAGCTAGATGATAAAGCAATAGAATCATGGAAAACTGAAGCAAAGAGAATAAAATAGGAAAAAGACAATGTATAAGAATGGAGACACAAATGCAAAAGATGTAACATATTTAATGGGAATATCAGGAGGAGAAAATAAAATGGAAGAAATATTTGAAGTAATAATGACTGGGAATTTCTGTAAATTAGTGTCAGACACCAATTCACGGATCCACCAATTTACAACAAACAGGATAAGTGCCAAAACAAACAAACAAACAAACAAACAAACAACAAACAGAAAATACTATACCTAGGTATATTATTTTCAAATTACAACTACAGATAAAAAAAATCCTGAAAGACGTCAAAGGCAAGGAACACCTTACCTGTAGAGGAGCAAAGATGTGAATTATATCAAAATGATTCTCAAAAACCATGCAAACAAGAAGAGATTGGAGTGAAATATTTAAAGTGTTGAGAGAGAAAAAAGTTACCAAGCTAGAATTCTATACCTTACAAAATTATCCTTCAAAAGTGAAAAGGAAATACACTTTCTCAGGCAAACAAAATTTGAGGGAATTTGCTGCCAATATGCCTGCCTTGCAAAAAAATGTTTAAAGAAGTTCTTTTTTTTTTAAATGTTTTTATTTTATTGTTGAGACAGAGAGAGACAGAGCATGAGCAGGGGAGGGGCAGAGAGAGAGAGAGAGAGGGAGACACAGAATCTGAAGTAGGCTCCAGGCTCTGAGCTGTCAGCACAGAGCCTGACATGGGGCTTCAACTCATGGACTATGAAATCATGACCTGAGCTGAAGTTGTACGTTTAACCGACTGAGCCACCCAGGTGCCACAAGAAGTTCTTTAGGGAGAAGAAAAATTATATAGATCAAAAACTGAGACTTACATAAAATAAGAAGACTACTGAAGAAGGAATCAGTGAAAGTAAAATAGTTTTTTTTAATTTTTCTTTTTCTTAATTTATCTAACAGATAACCATTTATTCAAAAGGGTACCCTTTATCTGATAAGTCAATTGCAAATATCTTCTTCTCTCATTCTGTTGGTTGCCTTTTAGTTTTGTTGATTGTTTCCTTCACTGTGAAGAAGCTTTTTATCTTAAGGATGTCCCAATAGCTCATTTTTACTTTTGTTTCCCTTGTGTCTGGAGATATGTCTAGTTAGAAGTTGCTGCTGCTAAGTCAAAGAGGTTGCTGCCTGTGTTCTCCTGTAGGATTTTGATGGTTTCCAGTCTCACATTTAAGTCTTTCACCCAATTTGAATTTATTTTTGTGTATGGTGTAGGAAAATTGTCCAGTTTCATTCTTCTGTATGTGGCTGTCCAGTTTTCCTGGCACCATTTGCTGAAGAAACTTGTCTTTTTTTCCACTGGATATTCTTTCCTTTTTTGTCAAAGATTAATTAGCTGGGCTATACATTTGTGGGTCCATTTTCTGAGTTCTCTGTTCTGTTCTGTTGATCCATGTGTCTGTTTTTGAGGATTAGTATCCAAAATCTATAAAGAAATTATCAAACTCAACACCCAAAAAACAGATAATTCACTGAAGAAATGGGCAAAAGGCATGAATAGACACTTTTCCAAAGAAGACATCCAGATGGCTAATAGACACATGAAAAGATGCTCAACATCACTCATCATCAGAAAAATACAAATTAAAACCACAAGGAGGTAAGACCTCATCCCTGTCAGAATGGATAAAATGAACAACTCAGGAAATAACAGGTGTTGGTGAGGATGCAGCAAAAGGGGAACACTTTTGCACCATTGATTGAAATTAAAACTGGTATAGCCACTCTGGAAAACAGTATGGATATTCCAAATTAAAAATAGAACTACCCTACAACCCAGCAATTGCACTGCTAAGTATTTATCTAAACAATACAAACATGCTGATTCAGAAGGGCACATGCACGCCAACATTTATAGCAGTACTATTAACAATAACCAAATTATAGCAAGAGCCCAAATACCTATTGACTGATGAATGAATAAAGATGTGGTATATATACCCCATGGAATATTACTTGGTGATCAAAGAGACTGAAAACTTGCCATTTGCAACAACGTGAATAGAACTAGCTAAGCGAAAGAAGTCAGAGAAAGAAAAATACCACATCATTTCACTCATATGTGGAATTGAAGAAACAAAACAGAAGACCATGGCGGGGGCGGGGAGGAGGGAAAGGCAAACCAGAACACAGACTCTTAACTATAGAGAACAAACTGAGGGTTGTGGGGTGGGAGGTGGGAGGGATAATAGGCTAAATTGATGAGGGGCATTAAGGAGGGCACTATGATGAGCACTAGGTATGATATGTAAGTGATAAATCACTGGGTTTTACTCCTGAAACTAATACTACACTGTATGTTAACTAACTTCAATTTAAATAAAAGCAAAAATAGTACAAATAATGAATTTAATTATATATGTTTATCTATCTATCCATCCATCCATATACATATGCTTATAAATGCTTATTAAAAACAAATGACACTAAAATGATATTAAAAATGAATGACAGCAATGATAAAAACTACAGAAAAGGAATTAGGTATTTAGTTAATATAAAATATGAAAAAATAATTTGTGATAGCTGATATTTTGTGTGTGTTGCAAACTCTAGAACATTCTCCCCCTCAAAAAGGAAAAAAAAGAATTATAATTGATATACTGATAAGCACACTGATATGCTATAAAAGGAGAGAAAACAAAATAATATAAAATCCTCAATTAGAATGAGGCAGAAAAATAGTGGAGGACAAAACAGAAACAAAGAACCAGGGCAGCAAATAGAAAACAGTAATGAATATGGTAATATTAATCCAAAGAGATCAAAATCATTCTGAATGTCAATAGTCTAAATGTACCAATTAAAAGACAGAGTGGATTAAAAATTAATAACTACATATTGTCTACAAGAAACCCACTTAAAGTAAAAGACATATATAGATTAAAGGTAATTGGATAAAGAAAAATTTACTATGCTGACATTAATCAAAAGAAAACAGGAATGGATTTGTTAATTTCAGACTTCAAAGCAAGAAAATTTTAAAGAGCATTACATAATAATAAAGGGCTTATTTTAAAGAAAACATAACATCCTTAATGAGTATGCACCTAAGAACAGAGTGCCAAACTATGTGAAGCTAAAAATATTAGAATTTCAGAAGAAATAGATGAATCCACTTTCATAGTTGGAGAGACTTCAACACCCCTCTGTCAGAAATACACAGATACTGGAGGCAGAAAATCAGCATAAACATAGTTGAACTCAATGATTTACCTCTATACACCTATTAGAATTGTCAAAATGCAAAACATTGACAACACCAATGGCTGGAGAAGATGTGCAGGAACAAGATGTTTCATTTGTTGTTGATAGGAATGAAATATGGTGCAGCCATTTTGAAAGACAGTTTCATGGATTCTTAAAAAAACTAAATCTACTTGTATATGATCTAGCAACCATGCTCCTTGTTATTTACCCTAAGGAGTTCAAAACATATTTACACAAAAACCTGCACAGGGATATTTGTAGCATTTTTATTCATAATTGCCCAAAGTTGGAAGCAATCAAGACATCCCTCAGTAGGTGAATGAATAAAAAAATCTGGAGAACATCTAGACAATGGACTCATTAATGAAAGGCATGAACTACTAAGCCATGAAAAGATATGGACAAACCTTAAATGCATATTATTTAGTGAAAGTAGCTGATCTTAAAAAGGCCTATATTATATGATCCAACTATATGACATTATGGAAAAGGCAAAACTATGGAGACAGTAAAAAAAAAAAATTAAGTGGTTGCCTAGTGCTGAGGGCAGATGAAGGATGAATAGATGGAGCATAAAGATATCTAGAGCAGTCTACGTACTCTTTTGGTACGTAATGATGGTTACATGTCATTTTACATTTACTCCATTCTATGGAACGTACACCAAGCGTGAACCCTGGTATAAATTATGGAGTTTGGGTGATTATGGTGTGTCAATGTAGGTTCATTAGTGTGACAACTGTACCAATTTGGTGAGGGATGTTAATAATAGGAGAGGCTATATACAGATGGTCCCCAACTTATGGTACTTTGACTTATGATTTTTTGTGCGAAAGCATACACATTCACTAGAAACCATACTTTGAATTTTGTGTTTGGATCTTTTCCCAGGCTAGGCAGTATAATCTCTTATGATGCTAGGCAGTGTCAGGCAGCTGTGGCTCCCAGCCCACCATGCCATCCCAAGGGTAAACAGATGATACATTTATGACCATTCTATACCCAGACAACTGTTCTGTTGTTCACTCTCAGTGCAGTGTTCAATAACGTACGTGAGTTTTCAGCACTTTATTATAAAATAGGCTTTGTGTTACATGATTTTGTCCAACCATAGGCTAATGTAAATGTTCTGAGCACATTTAAGGCAGGCTAGGCTAAGATACGATGTTTGGTAGGTGAGACATATTAAATACATTTTTTACGTACAATTTTGCTAATTTATGAATTTTGTTTTTGGTACATAACCCATCATAAGGTGAGGAAGATCAGTATGTGTGGCGAGGGAGTACATGGGAAAATCTGTACCTTCCTTTTAATTTTGCTGTGGACCTTACACTGCTCCAAAAAAATAAAACAATAAAATTAAAGAAAAATAGAACAACAAAACCTCTCCAGTGGCTTCTCACCATACTAAAAATAACACTTAAACCCCTGACCACTGTCTCTGAGGCCTTGCAAGATCAATTCCTGGTTTAATTTTGGCTCCTATAATTATCCCTCTCACTTGCTCTTTTTCACCTATATTGATCATATATTTCAAATTCAGTGAGCATTTTCACTTAGAACTGAATAGGCAGGACAAATATTCTGGGTTCTGTGCTGGAGATAGCCTCTGTTGACCGTTTTCTGGTCACACACCACTTCAAAGGGCCAGGAGTCTCTGGTGCACTCACCTCTTCTAGACTATGTTCTGTGTATCAGACCTGGAATTGTCTGTCCTGTTTGGGCCTATTTGCCAGATCTGTCCTCCGGAGGACAAAGTGCCCCGCGCGTGTTGCTATCACACTCCAGGTGTGTACATGTACATCCATGGACTGGTGATGGCCAACGAGTTGCTGTTCTGGATTGGGGGTGTAAACAACCCTTCGATATGCAGACTTCGGTGTTCATAAGGAGAGCATAAGGTCCTTCACAGTGCAAATGTGAGCCAGGAGCGGAAGGGGGGTGGGAAGGGAGGCAGGTTGTGGACCTAAGGTCTGGGACCAGGGTCTAGCTCTCTCTGCATAGGCACATTCATACATGGTAATGCAAGATGCCTAGAACTTTAATGTGACCATCCAGGTTTTCATGGAGGTGTATTTGTCAAAGATATAGATGGAACGTTTTTATTTAATTATTGTTTAATTTAGTGTTGTTTTGAAAATAACTTATATTAGATATAAATGCTTTGAAAATACACAAAGTATATCATTTAGTGAAATGAATACCTGACTGGCTCTTAAACATTGCTTTTTCACTTTTACATTGTCAGAAGAATCACTCATTACTATTAATTTCTTGAGAGAATTCTTATTATTTCATATTGTTAGAAATATGTATGAATTATGAAAGTACTACTGCATATAATTTCTTTATTCTTTTAGTTGGCCAAAAGTGCTATAAATTCACAAGAAGTTGATTTTTAAAAATGAGAAGCTAAGAAAAATTATGGAATGTTTAGTAATAAAGTGTGACCATTTGGGGAGTTAGTCATTTCTTTTGTGTACAGACATTAAACTGAGTGAACACTGTTGAAATTCATAAAAACAAACAAAGAAAATCGGCCAAATGAGAAATATATTGTAGACCATTTTCCACACCTGTATGGAATATTTTCTCCATGTCCTCATTATATATTGTAACCTTATTTTGAGAAATTTGCTGACTTTAAGATAAATGACCTTATGCTACTTAATAGTGAACATCAGAAATTGTGTGTACTAATGTTCACCTTTTAATATTTTTGACTCTGGGTAAAATTATAATCCATGAGCTTTTCTAATTTTCCTATAAGTATAACCATGCAATTTTTTTTCTTAAGGAAAATTAACCCTAACAATTGATAAAGTGCTCACAACCAAAATAATATATCCATAAACTGTTATGCTGTCATTTCTTTATGGCTATTTAGATTTGCATACACAAAACCAATGTTTTGGTAACAGCACCAAGTGTTTCATATGTAAGACATTATTCACAGTATGTTTCCTGTTACTTTGCATAGCATTATACTTTGTGAAAATAACGCTTTGGCCTCAGGAGGAATATTGCAATTGAATGAATACACAGCAATATATTTTTGGTATGGAGCCATGGTAACTATGGTTTAATTTTTTTAAAATTACCTTGGCAGACAAGTCAAGAGAGCTAAGGTATGAGAGAGACTCAGAGAGAGGGAGAAAGGAGAAGTGGGGAATAAATTATAGGGAACATAAACAATTTAATTTAATTCTTAAATCTGACAGTCAATTTGTTAATAGATATAAGAAACTTCTTTTTAAAAAAAATATTACTTAGCCTTGTAAGTAGCATGTATCTTTTACATAAATTACCTGTAGTTTATATTGAAATTGTAGAGTAACTATAAAATGGATGGTGACAGTAAAATGATTGCTTCTTTGTGAGATGATTCCACCTTTGTGGTATATATTGTTGTGAATTTAATGGTAGGAACTTTAGAATTCCTGTCAGTTCTTTCCAAATCTTGATTTTTGTTTAGAGAAAGAAACTTGTCATGGTCAGTAAAGAAGTTATAAGCTATGATTTTACTTTTCCCAGTCCCAAACATGTAAGTTTCACAAATATTTACATTAATGTGCATATTTATATTTAGGTGCTGCAGAACTCTTCTGTGTTCATAATCACCTTTCTGTCCCACTGTTCATGTGTTCCCATAGTCTCTGGTAAATGCCTGTGTTCAGTAATAATGGAATAATGGAAAATGTATTTGTTGAACAAACATGTATCACGCCAAAGAGTCAAAATCCTTTAAATAATTAAACTGGCTTAAATGACAGAATAGTTTACGTATGTCTGATTGTGCATACGGACAGAAATCTGGCAAAATTATTCTTTATAAAAATGTTAGCTGTCTCAAGATCTTGATCTATTTCAACAAGTAAGCAATGAATGTGTTTCTACTTTCACTTTATGTCAAAATGACATGGGTACATTGGCTTGTTGTAAAGATAAATAGTTCCTGGATGCATTTTTGTAAAATTTGCAGTAACAATTTCAACTTGTTTATGAAAGGATACATTTCCATAATGGACGTTTTATACATTTGCAAATATCCACTGAATATAGGGTCCACCATCTCTCCCAACATATTTGCAGTATCTGCATTTTCTTTGGGTTCAGTTCTTAACCCGGTCCTATTGCTTCCACGTGAAATGCTTTCTTTGAAGTCAATGGAAGCTCTGCATGTGGGAGAGATTCATGGTGTGTGGAGAGAGATGAGAATTGCAAATGCGGTTCTGAAACATCATAAAAAACATACTTATTCAAAAATTTAAACAGCTAAGCTTATAGTTGATATATAATGTCAATGCATTTATATTCCAAAACCTCAAACATGACTTGATTCTTTGTTTTGCTTGCAGTTATTATTTCTAATACCTTTAGAATATAAAATTGTAAACGCCAGCAACAACCTCAGTGAGTTTTTCTGGCCTCCTTATTTATGAGGCTGCACAAGCAGCAATATTTTAGCAGCATCACACACACATCAAACCTATCATACCTCCAAATATCTAAGCTTTGCTTTTTAGACCCTTCAATTTTTCCTCTCTACTGGTGTATTGTTATTGCTCCTTACCAAACATTCTACTCTAGCCCATCTTAACAGTTATCTCTCCATTTATCTTCCTTTTACAGACGACCTCCTTGAAGATACCTCTGAAGCCTCTCCTCCCATGTTCTGGAACCCACTCCAATCAGACTGTCATCCCCACTAATCCACTTGTCATTAACAAAATCTTCAGTTTACTTGGTCTTCATTTCATTAATATCGATCACACATTCTTTCTCGAAACACTTTCTTATTTGGCCTTTTTTTTAACATTTTTTTCACCACTCTGGCCACTCTGGCCACTCTCCCTGTGCTGTTTCTTCCTTACCTCTCTGCTCTCAATGTATTGTGCCTTAGGACTCAGCCCTTAGTTTTCCTCTTCTTCTTTCCATCTACATTTGTTCTCTGGTGGATCTCGTACTGTCTTCTACTTTTATGTTCCTTGAGGCAGATTTGTCCCAAATTTTATTTTCAGCTCCAATCTCTCCAGATTTATATGGCTGACTGTCAAACAGACATTTCAACCTGAACAGCTCAAATATGAACTCCTTGTCTTCGTCTTAACCACCACGTAAAAATATGTTTTTCTCTTGTTTTCCCCAAATCAGGAAGATAACACTATCCTTTCAAATGTTCCAGCCCTAAATCTTAAGAACCATCGTGAACTCCTTTTCTCCAACTCCCTATTCTATCCCTGAACCACATGAGACCTTTACCTTCATGATATATTTATAAAGTGACTACTTCAAACCTCCTCCACTGCTATCAATCTGTCCCAAAACAGCATTGCCTCTTGCTTGGATTTTTATCATTGCCTTTTTGCTATTCTTCCTGATTCCATGACCACCACCCTTCAGTCTATTCTCCACACAGCCACCACAACCATCTCATTAAAATAAAATAAAGGAAACCTATCATCTCTGTCATCAAACTCCCCAGTATTTCCCATCTTCACAAGGGCCTACCAGGTTCCACATGATCTGTTCATTCAGTTCCCTCTGAGACCTGATATCCCATCATTCTTTGCTCACTCCCTCCAGTCAGTCAGGCCCCCTGGGAGCTTGTTGAACATGACTGCCACGCCCCAGCTTCAGGACTATTTCCTCTGCCTGAAATAGTTTTCCCCATGATTTGTACACAGTTCACTTCCTCACTTCTTTTAGTGATTCATTTATATATCTCCTTGGCAAGGCCTTTCTTGGCACCTTAGTTAAGTTGTATGCTCTCCCCTTCCCCCATCATGATATCTCAACATTACCCGTTCCTGTTTTGTTTTTCCTTAGCACATAGCCTCCCCTTATCCACAGGGGCATGTTCCAAGATACCTGGTGGATGTCTGAAACCATGGATCATACCAAACCCTATATATACTATGTTTTTGCCTATATATGAATGCCTATGATAAAGTTTAATTTATAAATTAGGTATAGCAAAAGATTAAAAACATAAATAAAAATAAAGTAGACTGAATATAAATGTAGTAAAACTTATGTGAGTGTGGTCTTTCCCTCTCAAAATATCTTACTGTACTATACTCACCCTTCTTGTGATGATGTGAGATGATAAAATGCCTACATGATGAGATGAAGTGTGAGGAGTAACAAACATCATGACGTAGGCATTTGGCTGCTACTGATCTTCTGACCATATTTTGGAAAGAGGATCATCTACTTCTAGACTGGGGTTGACCACAGGTAAATGAAACCTCAGAAAGGCCACTAGGTCACTGCAGGGGGACTACTGTACTCATCAGCATTTGCTATTATATATAAGATTTCCCATATAATACATAGTTTAGTATATGAATATATCTATAACAGTCTCTCCACATCAGGTCTAAGTTATATGAGAGCAGACAGAGATTTTTGTTGGTCTTCTTCCCAGCTGTATTCTCATCACACAGAACAGTGCCTGATACATATTTGTGGAACGAATAAAAAGACCTCCAATTAGATCAAATTCCCCAGTAGATAACTTTATTTTGTAAACTACTTGATTGGAAACCATGGAGCAATAAAGTGCTTGTTTTTGAAAATATTCTTTCACTAACCTATGATTTCAGCCATTTTACCCTTGCTTTTTGACATTTTCTTTATGTTGGGATGTTGGGAATAATCTTTTTTTTTGGAAGCCCTTTTGTGTCTCAGAGTGATTTGTAGAAATTGTAGTCTTCCCAGGTTGTACAAGGAATGTAGCCTATTACATTCTCCACAGTAGCTCTTTTCATATTCAAAATTCCACATGATGACACAGATTCTCATAAAACCAAAAAAATAATTTTTGGGAATTTAGATGAAGACACAAGCGTCTGTAGGTTTCTGAACAAGTTTCTTTAAGCAAATATTAAAAGTTTAAAATCAGTATAGCTATCAATATCACTATGAAGGATTATTTTTCCCAGAATATTATTTGAAATTAATACATAACTTGGAATCAAACATATTTTGGTTAAAACTCTGTGTTAGCCACTTAATACCTGTGGAGTTTAGATATTTAAAATGAATATCAGGTAGTTTATCAACTATGTGTGTAATTTGCACCTACAGAAAACTGCATATTTATAAATTCACATTTCAAGATTTAGGATATCACTATGATCCCAGAAGACCCATGTCTCTCCTTCTAATATCTAGCCCCATGGATTCTCCAATAGTATCTGATATCCTGAATCTTACACCATAGATTTGTATTGTCTATATTTGAATTTTAATGGAAATTGAGTCATATGAAAAACTGTAGATTGTTTTTTGTCTGGATTTTTTCACTCAGTATTATGTTTCTGAGATTTATAGATGTAGCAATTTTGACTTGCAGTTTATTTAGTTAATTTCTATATATAGTTTGTCATTGTAAGACTAGGTTACAATTTATTTAGTCACTTTATTGTTAGTGGCCATTTGGGTTATTTTCATATCAGGCCTATCATAACAATTGTTGTCAGAACGCTTTTATACATGACTCTCAGCTATATACATTTCTACTGACTTATAACCAAGACTTAAAGTAAGTTTAGAATGTGTGTGTGTGTGTGTGTGTGTGTGTGTGTGAGTGTGTGTATGTGTGTGTGGAGTTAAATATGACAGTACGAGTTGTTTCACCTCCTCTTCAACACTTGTTCTCTTCAGACTTTTAAAAGTGTCACCACGGGCACCTAAGTGGCTCAGTTGGTTAAGCAGCTGACTTTGGTTCTGGTCATGATCTCATGGTTCGTGAGTTCCAGTCCCACATCAGGCTCTGTGCTGCAGCTTGGAGCCTGCAGTCTGCTTTGGATTCTGTGTCTCCCTCTCTCTCTGCCCCTCCACCACTCATGTTTGGTGTCTCTCTCTCTCTCTTAAAAATAAATAAAAATTAAAAAACAAAATAGAAGTGTCACCATTCTACCCTGCAGCTACTAGTATTGATATGCATCTCCTTGATTGCTAATGAGCACATTTTCATGTTATTGGTTTTTTGTGAAATGCCTGTTGAGGTGGTTTGCCCATCTAAAATATTGAATTGCCGGGGCGCCTGAGTGGCTCAATTGGTTGAATGCCCAACTCTTGATTTTGGATTAGGTCATGATCTCACAGTCTTAGGATTGAGCCCTGTGTTAGGCTCCATGCTCAACATGGAGCCTGCATGGGATTCTCTCTCCCTCTGCCCCTCTCCCCCACTTGCACTTTCTCTCTCTAAAATAAAGTAAAATTGAATTTTAAAAATATTGAATTTCTGGTGTTAATGTTGATTGGTAGGAGTTATTAGTACACTTAGGATGTCAATTGCTTGCTCGATAAATGTATTTGAAATACCTTCTTACATTCAGTGGCTTGCATTTTCATGTTAATGTTGCCCTTGGATAAGTAAAAATTCTAAATTTTAATATTTTACAATTAAAAATTATTTTCCCTTGACAGCATGGAAGGTTTTTGTGTGTCTCACGTCCATGAAATACAGCCAGACCAACACTAAACCATCCTACACACCTAGAAAACTGATAGGAGGATCAACACAACAATCTGCACAACCTGAACCACAGAATTTAGCAGGTACATGGTGCAGAGAGGTGAACTTGGGGAGAGAGAATCCAGTGGCGGGCAGGGAGCCGCCTTTGCAGGCAGAGAGAGGATGGAGACCGGGGCGAGGGGAGAATACAGGAAAAGCACACTTCCCCAAAAGCAGCTGGAGAGAAAGTGGAAAATTGGAAACAGCCACAGGGACTAAACTAAAAAGGGAGAAAGGAGAGGGTTTAAATTCCATTAACACTGTAAACAAGGGGAGTGCAAAGGCTACAACTCTGCAGCTCGATACCTGGCTGTGCTCTGGTGGGAAGGGAGAATCCTCAGGAACAGTGGGGTCCGGGAAGTTCTCGGGCCACACAGAGAAAAGCGGTTCCACTGCTGGAAAGACATTTGGTAGAGACAATTGAAGCCACCTCATCCCAGAAGACCCCAGAGGACGACCACATTCGCTGGTGCTGGAACAAGGTCCTTAAGGCTGAAGCCTGGTGCCAGATGTGTGTTGTGATTTTCCATAATCCCTGAAAAGCTGCTGCTGCACTATCTCGTGAACTTTTTCTGGGGCGGGCTGGCCACCTGGCTGCAGTCTCGGGGCACCAGCAGCTGTAGGTTCCAGCAGGCGTTCCTGGATACAGCCAGCCTTCAGCCATTGCTCAGTGAGACCCTCCCACAGAGGGGAGGAATGGGTCAAAGCTGCAGCCTTTCAGAAGTAAGGGGCCGGGGAAAACAGCCTAATCTGAGACAAAACTCGGGAGAGAGGTACTGCCTGGGGCCTGATCACGGAGATGAAAAAGCAGGGAGTGGACAAAAGCTGAAGACAGTGGATGGGTGCACAACTGAGAATCGGAGAGAACAGAGTTCGCATGCTAGAGACTGGGTAGCTGGGTGATGCCATTTTCACTGCTCCCGCACATGCGCATACACACCCTGGAGCTCTGCAACACTCTACCTCAGTAGGTTGGCAGCGCCATCTAGTGGAGAACAGAGACATTACACTGAGCCCCGCCCAACTGGGCTAACCTCCCTCTTCAAAAACACAAGTCTCACCGCCTACTTAGTTTATGGACTGTAAAATGCTACATAGTCTGACTTCTAGGGGAAAACGAAGTAATTTCAGTCCTATTTCAATCTGTTAGCAGGTCCATCTATTCACTTTTCTTTCTTTTTTCTTCTTTTTTTTCTCTTTTACGTTATTCTTTTCCTTGAACACAGAAAGAGAAAAAAATTCATTTTTACTTTCAATTTTTACTAAAAATATTTTTCTTTAAATTTTTTTACTATATATTTTTTATTTTGTGTAATTTTTTTCAAATTCTATCTTACTTCCATCATGTCTACTTCAGTGTATTCACCTTTTCAAATTTTCAAACTATTTCCTAGTTTTCTTTCTTTCTTTTTTCTCTTTTTCCTTTCTTTTCTTTTTCTTGAATGCAGAAAGTGAAAAACTTCATTTTTACTTTCAATTTCTATTAAAAATATTTTTTCTTTATTTTTTCTATATTTTTTTATTTTATGTAATTTTTTTCAAATTTTATTTTACTTCCATCATTTTATTTTAGTCAACTACAGTGTATTCACTCCTTTAAATTTTCAAATGATTTCTTTTTTTTTCTTTTTTTTCTCTTTTTCATTTCTTTTCTTTTTCTTGAATACAGAGAGAAAAAATTCATTTTTTTAAATTTTTATTAAAAACATTTTTCTCTAATTTTTTTCCTACTATATTCTTTACTTTTGTGTAAATATTTTTAAGTTCCATTTTACTCCCCTCATTTCATTTTAGTCTACTTCAGTGTATTCATTTTTTCAAATTCTCAAATGATTTCCTCCCCCCCCACCGTTTTTCTCTAAACTGTCAAACCACTTTCAACACCCAGACCAAAACTCACCTAGGATCTAGCATCATTTATTAGATTTTCTTTTGTGTGCCTGTGTGTTTTTTAATTATAATATTTTTTTAATTTTATATTTTAATTTTTCTACCTCATTAATTCCTTTTCTCCCTTCAAAATGACAAAACGAAGGAATTCACCCCAAAAGAAAGAGCATGAAGAAACAACAGCCAGGGATTTAACCAACACAGATACAAGCAAGATGTCTGAACCAGAATTTAGAATCATGACAGTAAGAATACTAGCTGGTGTCAAAAATAGATTAGAATCCCTTTCTGCAGAGATAAAAGAAGTAAAAAATAGTCAGAATGAAATAAAAAATGCTATAACTGAGCTGCAATCACGGATGGATACAGCGGTGGTAAGGATGGATGAGGCATAATAGAGAATCAACGATACAGAGAATAATGAAGCAGAAAAAAAGGGAGATTACGGCAAAAGAGCACAATTTAAGAATTAGAGAAATCAGTGACTCATTAAAAAGGAACAACATCAGAATCATAGGGGTCCCAGAAGAGAAAGAGAGAGAAATAGGGGTTGAAGGGTTATGTGAGCAAATCATAGTGGAAAACTTTCCTAACCTGGGAAAGACACAGACATCAAAATCCAAGAAGCACAGAGGACCCCCATTAGATTCAATAAAAACTGACCATCAACAAAGCATATGATAGTCAAATTCACAAAATACTCAGGCAAGGAGAGAACCATGAAAGCAGCAAGAGAAAAAAAGTCCCTAACATACAAGGGAAGACAGATCAGATTTGCAGCAGACCTGTCCACAGAAACATGGCAGGCCAGAAAGGAGTGGCAGGATATATTCAATGTGCTGAATCAGAAAAACATGCAGACAAGAATTCTTTACCCATCAAGGCTTTCATTGAAAATATAAGGAGAGATAAAATGTTTCCCAGACAAACAAAAATTAAAGGAGTTTGTGTCCACTAAACCAGCCCTGCAAGAAATTTTAAGTGGTACCCTCTGAGGGGAGAAAAGATGAAACTATATATATATATATATATATATATATATATATATATACACACACACACACACACACATATATATATATATACACATACATACATACATACATAAATACATACATACCAAAAGCAACAAAGATTAGAAAGGAGCAGAGAAAACCACCAGAAAC
Organism: Lynx canadensis; assembly: GCF_007474595.2. Classification (NCBI taxonomy): domain Eukaryota; kingdom Metazoa; phylum Chordata; class Mammalia; order Carnivora; family Felidae; genus Lynx; species Lynx canadensis. The sequence goes on along the minus strand of NC_044320.2, from coordinate 56,634,232 downwards.
TCCTACTCTACAAGCATCATAATGGCAATAAATTCATATCTTTCAGTACTCACTCTAAACATCAATGGACTCAATGCTCCAATCAAAAGACAGGGTAACAGAATGGATACGAAAACAAGATTCATCTATATGCTGTTTATGAGAGACCCACTTTATTATTTTTTTTTTAATTTTTTTTTTCCTTCAACGTTTATTTATTTTTGGGACAGAGAGAGACAGAGCGTGAACGGGGGAGGGGCAGAGAGAGAGGGAGACACAGAATCGGAAACAGGCTTCAGGCTCTGAGCCATCAGCCCAGAGCCTGATGCGGGGCTCGAACTCACGGACCGCGAGATCGTGACCTGGCTGAAGTCGGACGCTTAACCGACTGCGCCACCCAGGCGCCCCACGAGAGACCCACTTTAGACCTGAAGACACTTTCAGATTGAAAATCAGAACATGGAGAACCATCTATCATGCTAATAGTCAACAAAAGAAAGCCAGAGTAGCCATACTCGTACCAGACAATCTAGACTTTAAAATAAAGACAGTATCAACAGACGCAGAAGGGCATTATATCATAATCAAGGGGTCTATCCACCAAGAAGATCTAACAATTGTAAACATTTATGCAACAAATATGGCAGCACCCAAATATGTAAATCAATTATTCACAAACATAAAGAAACTCCTCGATAGTAATACCATCATAGTAGGAGACTTCAACACCCCACTCACAGCAATGGAAAGATCATCTAAGCAAAAAATCAACAAGGAAACAATGGCTTGAATGACATACTGGACCAGATGGACTTAACAGATATATTCAGAACATTTCATCCTAAAGCAGCAGAATATACATTCTTCTCCAGTGCACATGGAACGTTCTCCAGAATAGACCATATACTGGGACACAAATGAGCCCCAAGTAAGTACAAACCAATCGAGATCATAGTGTGCATATTTTCAGACCACAGTGCTATGAAACTTGAAATCAACCACAAGAAAAAATTTGGAAAGGTAACAAATACTTGGAGACTGAAGAACATCCTACTAAAGAATGAATGGGCCAACCCAGAAGTTAAAGAGAATAATAAAAAGTAAATGGAAGTCAATGAAAATGATAACACCACAACCCAAAACCTGTGGGACACAGCAAAGGCGGTCATAAGAGGAAAGTCTATAGCAATCTAGGCCTTCCTAAGGAAGGAACAAAGATCACAGATACACAACCTAACCTTATGCCTTAAGGAGCTGGAAGAAGAACAGCAAATAAAACCCAAAACCAGCAGAGGACAGGAAATAATAAAGATTAGAGGAGAAATTAATGCTATCGAAACCAAAACAAACAAACAAACAAACAAACAAACAAAACCCCACAGTAGAATAGATTAATGAAACCAGAAGCTGGTTCTTTGAAAGAATTAACAAAAGGGATAAATCACTAGCCACTTTGATCAAAAAGAAAAAAGGAAAGGACCCAAATGAATAAAATCAAGAATGAAAGAGGAGAGATCACAACCAACATAGCAGAAATAAAAACAATAATAAGAGAATATTATGAGCAATTATATGCCAATAAAATGGGCAATCTGGAAGAAATGGACAAATTCCTAGAAATATATAAACTACCAAAACTGAAACAGGAAGAAACAGAAAATGTGAACAGACCCATAACCAGTAAGGAAATCAAATTAGTAATCAAAAATCTGCCAAAAAACAAGAGTCCAGGGCCAGATGGCTTTCCAGGGCAATTCTACCAAACATTTAAGGAAGAGTTAACACCTATTCTCTTGAAGCTGTTCCAAAAAAGAGAAATGAAGGAAAACTTCCAAATTCTTTCTATGAAGCCAGCATTACCTTGATCCTAAAATCAGAGACCCCACTAAAAAGGGGAACTATAGACCAATTTCCCTGATGAACATGGATGTAAAAATCCTCAACAGGATACTAGCCAACCGGCTCCAACAATACATTAAAAAAATTATTCACCACGACCAAGTTGATTTATACCTGGGATGTAGGGCTGGTTCAATATCTGCAAAACAATTAACGTGATTCATCACATCAATAAAAAAAAGGACAGGAACCATATGATCCTCTCAATAGATGCAGAGAAAACATTTGACAAAATACAACATTCTTTCTTGATAAAAACCCTCAAGAAAGTAGGGATAGAAGGAGCATACCTCAAGATCATAAAAGCCATATATGAACAACACAACGCTAATATCATCTTCAATGGGGAAAAACTGAAAGCTTTCTCCCTAAGGTCAGGAACAAGATAGGGATGTCCACTCTCTCCACTGTTCTTCAACATAGTAATGGAAGTCTTAGCTTCTGTAATCAGACAACACAAAGAAGTAAAAGGCATCCAAATAGGCCAGGAGGAGGTCAAACTTTCACTCTTCACAGGTGACATGATACTCTATATAGAAAACCCAAAAGATTCCACCAAAACACTGCTAGAATTGATTCATGAATTCAGCAAAGTTGCAGGATATAGAATCAACCCACAGAAATTGGTTGCATTCCTATACACCAACAATGAAGTGACAGAAAGAGAAATTAAGGAATTGATTCTATTTACAGTTGCACAAAAAAACATAAAATACCTAGGAAGAAATCTAACCACAGAGGTGAAAAATGTATACACTGAAAATTATAAAAAGCTTATGAAAGAAATTGAAGAAGACACAAAAAATTGGAAAAAATTCCATGCTCCTGGATGGGAAGAACTAATATTGTTAAAATGTCGATACTAGCCAAAGCAATCTACATATTCAATGCAATTCCTATCAAAATAACACTGGCATTTTTCATGGTACTAGAACAAATTATCCTAAAATTTGTATGGAACCAGAAAAGACCTTGAATAGCCAAAGCAATCTTGAAAAAGAAAACCAAAGCAGGAGGCATCACAATCCCAGACTTCAAGCTATACTACAAAGCTCTAATCATCAAGACAGTATGGTATTGGCACAAGGACAGACACTCAGATCAATGGAACAGAATAGAGAACCCAGAAATGGACCCACTAACGTATGGCCACCTAATCTTTGACAAAGCAGGAAAGAGTATCCAATGGAATAAAGACAATTTCTTCAGCAAGTGGTGCTGAGAAAACTGGACAGCAACATGCAGAAGAATGAACCTGGGCCACTTTCTTACACCATACACAAAAATAAACTCAAAATGGATGAAAGACCTCAATGTAAGACAGGAAGCCATCAAAATCCTCAAGGAGAAAGCAGGCAAAAATCTCTTTGATCTTGGCTGCAGCAACTTCTTACTTAACACATCTCTGGAGGCAAGGGAAACAGAAGCAAAAATGAACTACTAGGACCTCATCAAAACAAAAGTTTCTGCACAGCGAAGGAAACAATCAGCAAAACTAAAAGGCAACTGAAAGAATGGGAGAGGATATTTGCAAATGACATATTAGATAAAGGGTTAGTATCCAAAATCTATAAAGAACTTATCAACCTCAACACCCAAAAAACAAATAATCCAGTGAAGAAATGGGCAAAAGACATGAATAGACACTTCTCCAAAGAAGACATCCAGATGGCCAACCAATACATGAAAAAATGCTCAACATCACTGATCACCAGAGAAATACAAATCAAAACCACAATGAGATACCACCTTATACCTGTCAGAATGGCTCACATTAACAACTCAGGCCACAACAGATGTTCCGAGGATGCGGAGAGAGAGGATCTCTTTTGCATTGTTGGTGGGAATGCAAGCTGGTGCAGCCACTCTGGAAAACAGTATGGAGGTTCCTCAAAAAACTAAAAATAGAACTACCGTACGACTCAGCAATTGCGCTAGTAGTCATTTGTCCATGGGATACAGGTGTGCTGTTTCGAAGGGACACATGCACCCCCATGTTTATAACAGCACTATCAACAATAGCCACAGTATGCAAAGAGCCCAAATGTCCATCGATGGATGAATGGATAAAGAAGATGTGGTATATATATACACAATGGATTATTAGTCGGCAGTCAAAAAGAAGGAAATCTTGACATTTGCAACTACGTGGTTGGATCTGGAGGGTATTATGCTAAGTGAAATTAGTCAGAGAAAGACAAAAATCATATGACTTCACTCATATGAGGACTTTAAGAGACAAAACAGATGAACATAAGGGAAGGGAAAAAATAACATAAAAACTGGGAGTGGGACAAAACAGAAGAGACTCGTAAGTATGGAGAACAAACTGAGGGTTATGGGAGGGGTTGTCGGAGGGGAGATGGGCTAAATGGGTAAGAGCACAAAGGAATCTACTCCTGAAATCATTGTTGCACCATATGTTAACTACTTTGGATGTACATTTAAAAAAAAATAAAAAATAAAACAAGTTAATAAAAAACTTATTTTGCTTATGGTTAGTATTGTGTATTCTGTTAATAAAATCTTTGTTAACTTTAAAGTTAGTATGATTTGCTATGATTCATTCTGGAAGACTTTATTTGGATTTTATTTATTTTTATTTTTATATTCAAATCCAAAATGCACCTGGAGTCTTTATCTTATCTATGATATGTGGTAAAGGTCAATATTGGGTTTTGTTGTTTTGTTTGTTTTGTTTTGTTTTGTTTTGTTTTGTTTTCCACATAGTATTCAATGAGTTCAGGTTTTTTTTTCACATAAGTATTCAGTGAGTTCAGAACATATTGTTGTGAAGATCTGAACACTACCTTTTCTGTAAATCAGATGTCTATGTATGAGTCTCTATGCATGATCTCTTCTGTTCCACTGACCTTCTTTTCTATCTTATCACCAATGTCATGCTCTCTTAATAGCTCTAACATTTAATAAATCGTTATAGCAGGTAGGATCTATCCTCTTGTGTTCTTGAAGTCTTAAGGAGTGTCTTAACTATCCATAACCATATTTATTTCTGCATACATTTATATATCGTTTTTCTTTCAGTTTCAGATCCCATATGACATCCATGTACCATGGTAAATGGGTAGTAGGATGGTCAAGGCTATTTATTGCGCTATATATAAACTAGCCTTGTTTGCAGTAGGACACATCAGCATATTGATAACAGGTGAAACCATGAGTCTAGAAGAATGGGGTATGTGGTCAGGGAAAAGAAGCAAGATGTATGTAGGGTGTAAGAATCTGTTGATTACTAACATTTAAGAGGCAGGAAGAAAATCCTCAATGTGCATCCAGAGAGGTAGAAGTAAAAGCAGGAGCCAGAACTGTCACTGAAAATGAAGACAGAACATTTAAGAAGAGAATTGTCATACTCTGCATGTGATAAATATCACATTAGATAAATATTGCAAGTGTAATTGGTGTTCTTAGCAAAAGCAATGCCCATAGCTGCTGGACTACAATGGGTTTTGCAGTAAGTGGGAGAGAATAGTCTGGAGTCAATGAACGTGAACAAATGTAACAAAATATAGGGCAATTAGATTAGATACTCAGCGCTGAATAGATAGTGGTATTTGCAATACATGCTTTTAGGATGTGTGAAAGACCTATCCTTTAAAACATTTTTATTTATAGTTTTTTTAAAAGTTTTTCTTTTTTAATTTTAGAGATTAGCAGTGCCATCCAAACAATTCTTGAAGTTCCAGAAAAAATATCATGATATTGTTGGGGCAGTAGTCAGACCTAAAAAAAGGTCAATTAAAGCAGATAAACATAAAAAAACTGATTAAAAAAATGATACATGTATACATTAAACAGCTTCAATTTAAAACATGGATATATGTATTGATTTATCAATCTTTTGATATAAGGCCAGTGTTCTTTTAGTCTAGTTCTGGCTTATACTCATTTCTGAGCTGTTGTTCTCGCATAAACTATAAATGATGCATTAACTATGAGTATTATTATCAGTTTCTTTATTTTTTTAGTTTTTTTTTTAAAGTTTTTATTTAAATTCCAGTTAGTTAGAATATAGTGTAGGGGCACCTGGGTGGCTCAGTCAGTTGAGGGTCTAACTTCGGCTCAGGTCATGATCTCACGGTTCATGGGTTTGAGCCCAGCATCACATCAAGCTCTGTGCTGACAGCTCGGAGCCTGGAGCCTGCTTCAGATTCTGTGTCTCCCTCTTTCTCTGCCCCTCTTCCACTCATGCTCTCTCTTTGTCTCAAAAATAAATATAAACATTAAATCGTTTCAGGAGAAGAATTTAGTAATTCATCACTTATATACAACACCCAGTGCTCATCACAAGTGCCCTCCTTCGTAGTTGTCACCCATTTAACCCATCCTTCTGCCCACCTCCCTCTCTGTCAACCCTTAGTTTGTTCTCTATTGTTAAGAACCTCTTATAGTTTGTTTCCTTATCTCTCTCTTTTTTCCTCCCTTCCCATATGTCCATCTGTTTTGCTTCTTAAATTCCGCATATAGTGGAATCTTACGGTATTTGTCTTTCTCTGACGGACTTATTTCACTTAGCATAATACATTCTAGTTCCATCCATGTTGTTGCAAATGAAAGATTTCATTACTTTTGATGGCTGAGTAATAGTCAATTGTATATATCCAGCACACCTTCTTTATCCGTTCATTAGCTGATGGACATTTGGTCTCTCTTTAATGTGGAACAAGAATTTAGACACCTGTAAAGCAATTTTAGTTCTTTACTATGTATCAGTTTTTATTACTTTTTTGTCCACATCTAATTTAACAGTAATAATTTTTGAGTTAATAACCTACATTGAATTATTTCAAGCCATTAAATTTAAATTTCAAATATCCAATTCTAAGGGACCCTGGGTGGTTCATTTGGTTAAGGATCCAACTATGGCTCAGGTCATGATCTCACCATTTGTGAGTACAGGCCCCACATCGGGCTCTGTGCCTACAGCTCAGAGCCTGGAGGCTGGTTTGGATTCTGTGTCTCCCTCTCTCTCTGCCCCATTCCTGCTTGCTCTCTGTCTCTCAAAAATGAATAAATGTCAACAAAAGTTATAAAAAAACATCCAAATCTTATTTCATATTTATGTAGCGTTATTCTATTAAACATTAGATTTCATCTAATTTAAATCAATTAGATTGTTATAGATAACTACTAAAACTGTCAGAAGAAAAGTTTTTTAAAAAGTATAACCAAATTTTACTAAGCATTAAGTTTTAGGTTGCCCAGGAAAACAAGAAAGTAGCCAACTTGTTGTCAACATGAAGCATGCCTAGACCATGAGTCCATATACACATATGTTCCACAAAATGGGAACAGAGAATATTTGGTGATCTAGTCAGTCTATTTGAAGGGAGTACAGATGAATGACCATTTCTTTAAAGTAATTAACATGTATATCTTTATTATTTGACAATGTACTTATTTTTATTCTATTTATTAGAACAAAAGGGAAGCTTACTGTGGTGCAGTGTGGTGTGTTTAAAGAAACAGAGAATAGGAAAAGAATATATCAGAGCTATGAGCTCTCTGCACAATGTTTGATGACTGAGTGGTAAATCCAACCCTGGAAGAGAGTCAAAAATAATTGCTGTAATGCCAATGACATCCAAGTCTTTATCTCTCAGTCCTAACCTATCTCTGGAACACCCAATCTATACATTCAACTATGTTTTTGATATGCTCTCTGCATGATCTCTAACAGGTATATCAAAAGCAATGAGATCAAAAGAGAACTTCTGAATTCTTTTCTATCCCAAACCAACTATCTCATTGGAAGTCCTATTGACTTAGTTTTTCCATGCTTTTACTATATTCACTCTTCCACAAACCTCAATAACTGTATCATCAAAATAGTTATAAGCCCACTTCTTATTTTCGTTGCTACCACACTAGTTTAAGCACCGTCTTCTACAGCCTAATTTATGAGATGTATTATTTCCCTAAGTCCTTTAATGGATTCCTTTCACAATAAAACCAACTCCTTATTATCCATAAAAAGCCTACAGGATCTGGCTCTTCACTCTCAAATTCACTCTTTTTCCTCCCTTACCGGTCATTATGCTTCAGCCACTTTAGCTTTATTTTATGCAGATATTTTGTTTATTGTATAAACAAGGTATTCATTTTCTACTGGTTAACTAACAAACCAAGTCACTTTCTAAAATCAGTCACCAAATTCGTATTTATTGTATAAGAGAGACCAGAACAGAATGGGCAAGATAATAGGACTGTCACAGAGTCTAAATTGTTCTCTTAGTCTTGATTTCAAAGGGAGTATAACTCTATAAAGGTCTATATTTCATGAACCATGAAAATAAAATCGGTTCTTCTACATAGGGGCCAACTGCCAGATACACAATGAGAATCTACAGGGAAATATAAAACAGGAGGTGGATTCAAAGTTGTCCATAGGTAGGGAAACCATGTGATTGATCACCCTAAAAAGGACACTTGAGATTGAAAGAAAGAACCATTAATAATCACACGGGTATAAACTAGAACTGTTACAGACCAACCTGTCCTAGGTTGTAACGTATCAGAAAGATTTATATTCTGCCCTTGTTTGCATCAGCAATAATGCAAATTGTACTCTTGGCTATTTGTGCTATTTATTTGCTTTCTATTTCATCTTTTATAAATTCTGTGCTTAACCAGCTCCTTGGAAGAAGAAGCTGAGAATCCATGGGGTTTAGTCTCTGGTGATCACAGCAATCCAAGCTAGAAAATCTCAAGGGGAAGATGAATTTCCAAGGGAAGAAAGCAAAAGCTGACAGAGCTGTTTACTTTTCTCCTGTGTGAGCAATGTATTTCCAATGTTAAATACTTGAAAGTGTGTTTATTTTTATAAGTAAGAGTGATAATTTCTTCACAGCTCAATTGGGAATAATTGATAAAAAACAAATTCATTAACAAAATCTAAATATCTGGAAATTACACATGAAGTCTCAAGTTTTAGTATAATTTCCGTAACACCAGCCTGCATCTACAAAATAAAATCACTGTGCAATTATCAGTGTATATGTAAACATTTTCTGTATCATCTACATGAGCAGAACATAAATTATATGTTGGCTTACCTTTTGAGGCCATTGTCTTCAGGATTCAGTGATTCTACTGATGCTGGATGTACATAAGAAGAAAAGCCAAGATAAGGAGAAACATTACTTGGGAACTCAAGTATAAAGAATACTACCTGTATGAAAATATAAGCTTCAAAGTGCATCCTTCCATTCATTTCAGTGTTTGTCAAAGTGTCTTTCAAGTGACATCCATTATAATCACATATGGACTCTTTTGTTTAATGTTATTTATTTTTGAGAGAGAGAGAGAGAGAGAGAGAACATGCAAGTGGGGTAGGGGTAGAGAGAAAGAGACAGAGAACATTCCTGTGCATCTGCACTTGTGAGTAGGGGAGGGGCAGAGAGAGAAGGAAGGAGAGAATCCCAAGAAGGCTCTGCAATGACAGCACAGGGCTTGATCCCAGTAACTGGGAGATCATGACCTGAGCCAAAATCAAGAGTTGGCCACTTAACAGACTAAGCCACCCAGATGTCCCAAAATCACATATGTAAACAAAAGATCCCATTTACCCCTCTCAAATTAGAATCATCAGGAAGTAGATCTAAATTTGGCATTTTTAAAGAAGCTACCCAGATTATTTTTATGGAAAGGAATTCTAAAAATTTTGATTCAGTGATCCAGGTCCAAGGACTAAACACACTCATAACACAGAAGACACTTTAGGGAAATAAAAACACAGAAAGAGGTGTTTTTTCTATCACTGCAACTTGGAAGCCTATATGTACCAATAATGTGAATCTCTTTTCCTTACGTGGAAAGTTAGAAAAATTCTGGGGTGCCTGAGTGGCTCAGTCTGTTGAGCATCTATCTGACTTTGACTCAGGTCATGATCTCGTGGTCTGTGAGTTTGAGCCCCGCATTGGGCTCTGTGCTGACAGCTCAGAGCCTGGAGCCTGCTTCGGGTTCTGTGTCTCCTTCTCTCTCTCTGCCCCTCCCCCACTCAAGCTCTGTCTCTTTGTCAAAAATAAATAAACGGTAAAAAATTTTTTTTAAAAAGCTAGAAAAATTCTTTTCTTTTTTAATTTTCTTTTTTTAATTTACATCCAAATTAGCTAGCGTGTAGTGCAATAATGATTTCAGGAGTAGATTCCTTAATGCCCCTTACCCATTTAGCCCATCCCTCCTCCCACAACCCCTCCAGCAACCCTCTGTTTGTTCTCCATATTTATGAGTCTCTTATGCTTTGTCCCCCTCCTTGTTTTTATATTATTTTTCTTTCCCTTTCCTTATGTTCATCTGTTTTGTAAAATTCTTCATCCTTCATGAAAGAGATATGACTTAGCAGAGGCTTACAGGGGAAGATGCCAGGGAAAATAACCAGCTGAAAAGAATTTAAGCATTTTTCAAAGTGAAATTCGATGGAATGGAAAGATTTTAATTAAATATGCTAATGTGTAAATAAATTAGGTGATTTTAATGAACAAAACAATAGTGATATGCTTTTAACTGTACTGCCACAGGAAACATTAGAAAAATAGGAAAATAAGAAAAAACAAATATTAGCACATTAGAAATATCTATATACATGTTAGTGTTTAGCATATACATTTTTTCTAACAAGTCTTGAGGGAAAACAACTATGTAGATTACAAAGTAAAACAATAAAGAAAAAAATGTCGTGAAAATGGGAGAAAAGACAAATAGGCTGTGAGGATTCTTGGAAAAGAGATTTCAAAGTTATGGGAATGAACTAAGAATAGTCAATGAAAAGAATGTATCAACTAAAATGTGGTAGTTAATTTATATACACAGGAGGCTTTACATGCAAAAAAAAAAAGGAATAGTAAAAAGACATATAACCATGAAAAAAAAAGTGGAGAAATTTTATACTTTGCATCATTTGGTTTCTAGCTATACCAGTCAGTATTAAGTTCCTAAATTATTGCCTTGAACTCTTCTAATACTAAAGAATAAAAACATACATTAGAGATTTTTACATCTCCATATCAAACTCCCAAAGTATTTGTTCAAGATTTTTTAAAAGCATCGAAGTGATGAAAATGAATTCCATATGTTATGCTTACATATGCTAAAAGCAAACTTTATTTTTCTAATCTAAGGGAACATCTGTACTTTATAACACATTTTTGGTTGTGTGTGATAGTCTGTTTTTCATGCAAAACGGTTAGGCCACCATTATGCACTTTTTTCTTCCATGGCAGGAGTGCATTTTCAGCTACTTTGTTTTAATTAGCCTAAAACTGATAGCTTTGTTTTTAATTCTTTTCATGCTTATGCCTAACTTTTTTTTCCAATAATACTTGAAGATCATCACGCATCAATAGGTGTAGCGCAACAGAGGACTAGAGGAAATTAGCTGTCACCCACAGCCCAGGATTCTATGTTCTTATAAGCAGAAAAGGCTAAGTGTTCTTTTATGTTGATCATGCATGCAGATCATGTCATTTCTTAAAAATTAGACATTTTACATATATTATATCTTTTCATATTGATAAAGAAATCCAAATTAACTTGCATTTTACCAGTATACAAAACTTCCATTTTGTGTTAGTTAAATAAGAGAATTATGATAAACTGTGATGGAATCAAAGTACTGTCTTAAATAATTAAACATTTTTTACTTAATTTTATTTGATATAATTAATCTTCCATTTTGGTAAATCTTTTCTAATTAGAAATATTGTGCATTTTGTTGTGCCAATGAAAAGATATTTGTTTTAAAAAGCATTTTCATTAATCGCTGTTGTCCTTGGTACTGATGTAATAGTTTTTACAAGGAGATTATAACACTGTTACTGAGAAAATCTCCACACTTACTTTATTATTTTAATAGCAAGAATGTCCTTAAAGTTTCAGGGAGTATAGTGGGGCTCACAGATTTGAGTCCATTGCATTGCAAAAATATTGTCTGTGCTTCTCCAAACAAAACAGAATCGATAAATGCAAGATGACTTCAAATTTACCCTGTCTTTTGTTGATGTGGTTGCTTGGCTTTTGGTCTTGACTTTCCCATAGAGTTGTCTCTGGAAGGCAATTGATTATGTTGTCAGTAGTTGGTGCTTTAAAAAACAATAGCATTTAAATTTTAATTTGGTTTCGTATGTGTCTGTTTCAAAAACAATATTATGTTTCTATGCGTTAAAGCTTCTATCCATTTACCCAAAAATTGTAAGGAACAAAAATGAACCAAATAGAGTATGGAAATTGTGTGTGTGTGTGTGTGTGTGTGTGTGTGCACATATGTAAGTGTGATAGAAAGTTCATTGCTACTAATGTCTGTCTGTCTCTGTCTCTGTCTCTGGTCTCTTTCTCTGTCTTTCATTCTCTCTCTCTCTCTCTCTCTCTCTCTCTCTCACACACACACACACACACACACACACACACACAAACACACTTAAATGTCACAGATTAGGCTAGGGGATAGGACCCAATATGGCCAGGTATCATAAGTGATTAAGTCTTTCCACTTTATGTAACAAGGCTCAATCACGTTATTACATTCTAACTTGAGGTTGTGGCACTCACTTTAGGTGTGATGAAAATAAGCATTTATATTTAGCTAATTTTTGCAAGAGGAGAGGAAGGCAACATTTTACATTAAAAAAAAAAGCTATTTCCATGATACATCCATTCCTAAACTATGAGTCATGGCACTGCATTTAATTGTTTTATTGACTTCCACGATGGAAGCCTGCAACATTTTCTTTTCCTGCTTATCACTTTAGCAGATTGCTAGATTACTTTCCACTGATTAAAAATGGCTATTTCTTACACAACTTGCTTCTTATAGTGTCAGTCGATATTTTAAAGCAATAGGTAATCCATCTCCCTTTTCTAGTTTACATAATGTTTGAAATTTTTGCATTATTTTTTCTGGGCAAAAATCCTGTTTCTTCACCATACCTTCTTGTTTCCAGGCTTTTGTGTTGAGTACTCATCAGCTTTAAGAGAATAAAGAGACTTGCACTGTAGCCCTTCCTTTACTAGTCCACCAAAAAAACTACTTCTTGGTATCTACACCTTTTCTTTACTTTTTTTTTTTTTTTTGTAAGTTTTAAGGGGCTTAATTGGACTCATGATCATGGCCAAGAAAAAGCAATGATACTACCCAAGACTATGATCTGGGAAAATTTAGAATTAAATACATCAACTCTTAGTGTTCCTTATACCTATGATTTTGAAAAATATATATATATTTTCACTAAATTTTTGATGCTAAAGTTACAATTGATTTATAAAATGTTATTTGAATAATTATGAATTTCATAGTGTATGCATGACAAAATAATGAAAACTGCAAACTCATAATTATATTTCCTGAAAAAAAAAGTGCACGTTTAAGTACTTTAGTCCAGGAGGAATACATTTCAAACAATATTAAAGATGATGGGCACCTTTCATCTGAAGTCACATTTTGAGGATTTTGATGACAATAATTGTGCATATATTCATGCAGTAAACACCCAGATGCAAGCAAAAAACTAAAGGTGGCAAGGCATCACAGGTCCAGAGAATAACCTGTATAAATGCCAAAGAAATATTATTTTAAATCTCTTAAATTAATTCTTTATGAAACCACTACTGTGAAAATTAATATGCTTGAGAAGATACTGGAGTTAAGAAACATCTGAAACCACTTGCCAAACTATGTATATTTATGTGTGAATGCAGCACGATGAATGGAAAAATGGAAACCTGGGCAGAGGAATAAACAATATGATATTTGGCATCTGACAATAAGAGAGTATATAATACCCTTGCAAATCTATGAAAAAACAAGGACTCACAGAGGAAACCTGAAGAACAAAGTAAAACCTACTGAGTTAGAACATACCTGATCAGGGAAAATCCTGAGGATTAAAAATAAATACAACCAAAAATATACTAAAGCTGATTTAGACTTTTGGCACACTGTCTTGTTAATTTGGGAGTCTTTACAAATGGGATAAATAAAGTTCCCATTAGATCACGGAGGAAGTCCCGAGGATGAGCTACCTAAGTGGTCATTTATGTGATCTTTAAGGATGAAATATCAATAGAGATGAACAATTGACAAATCTAGATAAAAACATTCCCCTATGGTGCTCTTGAACAAACTAAGAGGTTCAGGGAAAGCTGGGGGATCCAAGAGAATTTCCTTGGTGTGGAGAAATATCTACAACCACGGAAGTTGTAGACGTTGGCTTATTTGCTTTTGATGAAAGCACTGATTATCTTGATGTATATAAGAGAATCATGTTAAAATGAAATGATTATTGTTATCATTATTGCTATTTGTACATACTCCTGTGTGTATTGCTATGAGTATATGGTATAAGCTAAGTGCCAACACTTATTATTTTAATTTTCACAATAACTGTACAATTAATTGAAGTAATGAATTAGTGTTGATAAGAATGATGAGGAGAGGCCCAGTGGGGCGTTGTGAACAGAGAAAAAAAAAGTGTACTAAGACAGAGAGTAAGTAACAGCATAGCATATTCAGAAAATTTTGAGAAATTCAGAATTGAGACATCATAAAATAACAGAAGAGTGTGTGAAGGGGAGGGTGCAGAGACAAAGGGCAAAGTTGTCTAAAGGTTAAATCACAAAGAACGCTGTAGATGTGCCACAGAAGTTAACCACTATCCTATGCTTAATATAAATCTACTGAATAATACTGAGCAAACAGAAGCAAGATCATATTTATCTTTATAACATTAACTCTAATAGTGTGGGAGGAGGATGGAATGGTAGGAACGGAAGTAGACAGAACAATTAAAATATCATTAACGTAGTTAAGCTGACCAGATCTTGAATTAAGTTAGTGCTAATGGAGACAGATAGAAGAGAAAAAAGAAAGTGTATTTTAAAACAATGGAATCTGCAGATTTGACCCTTGATTAAACGTGAAAACACAGGGGAAAAATGAGGCCTAGGATGGTTTCTAGTTGTGAAACCATTTGTGGAGACTAAAACCCGGTAAATATTATTTGAGCTAAATTTGAGTTTTATAAATACACCTTCCTATAATAAAAGCAAATGAAAAGGAAAAGAGAAAAAAAAAAGAAAAGGAAAAGGCTTCCTTTTTCTCAGTTTGATGTATAGCAGGTGTAGGCAAAATGTTGGCTCATCCTGAAACTCAAAGGTTTTCATCAGGATCAGAGACTATTTACTTCGATCCTGCCTCCCCGTCTGTTTCTGCTCTGGCAAGAGAAGTAGCTCTCACCATCAATTGGCTAAGGCATGTTATTTGTAAATTATGCTAGTTCAGAAACATTGAAAATGGTTATCACTCAAGAAGAGAATCAACACTGCAGTTTCCACCACACAGACATCTTGCTCCCAAAGGCCATAGCTTTTAGTAACTTTCCAATGGAGGATGGAGAGTTGCAAAGTGAATCGAAGATCCTCACCTTAGACTACAAATCTACTTTTGTAATACCAGAGACAGAAACAACTAGAATTACAGAACTGAGCCACTTCTGGGGAACTAGCGTCACATAAGAACCTGTGTCTCTCCCAAGGAGAATGGAACTAACAGAGGACTCCAGTGCAGAAGCTTTGATTGTGCATTAGATGGTTCCTTCCCCATGGGTTGCCACAGGAGATGTGTATGTGCTTATTCATGACCAAAATTGAATGTGCGTTTGTGTGTGTGTGTGTGTGCGTATATATGGTATGTTTTCTGTATGGGGCAAATAGGATGGTTGTTAGAATTAACATTTTGACAGCTTGCATCATATTGGAAGCACATTATTTTCCATAGTCTCCTAAACGTTATTCATACCTTATAGGATCAACCTTTCAGTTTAACAATAAAAAAGGTTGTATAGTATTGAAATTATGACACACTTATTAGAATACAATCAGATTTTGTTTTGAAAGCTATTGATTTTCTTTTCTCTTGAAAACAGTTTGTAAAAACCAGTAACATCTGAAGGTTAAAGTGCATTCCTGTGGAAAAATATTCCAAATCAATTAGGTTATTTTGGCTTGGGTTAAAAATAATAAGATGGTGGGGCACCTGGGTGGCTCAGTCAGTTGAGCATCCGACTTCGGCTCAGGTCATGAACTGGCTGATCGTGGGTTCAAGCCCTGCATCAGGATCTGTGCTGACAGCTCAGAGCCTGGAGCCTGCTTTGGATCCTGTGTCTCCTTCTCTCTCTGTTCCTCACCCACTTTCTCTCTCTCTCTCTCTCTCTCTCTCTTTCAAAAAATAAAGATTAAAAAATTAAAAAAAAATAATAAGATGGTATACAGATTGAAATATAATTGAAATAAGTCTAACATTGAAAGACTTGAATTATATACATACTACCCATAGTGTGTATGCATTTAGAAATGTTTTGCTCAAACATAACTCTGATTTGAATTAGAATTCAACTATAGCTTTTTGGAATATGAGTATCCGTGATAGTACTATATATTTCAGTGAAAAGTTGGAAGGATTCAACAAATCTAGAAATGATTAAGCTTCCTTTAGGAGCTCACATTTCAAAGTTTTATGGACTGAGAGAAAATAAGCCTTGTACGGGCAGGAACTGTGTCTTACTCATATTTAAATCTCCAGGTCTGAACACAGAGTCTGGCTGAATCAAAATGAAAAACAAACAAAACAAAACAGATGAATGATTAAATTAGGGCTAAATGTATGGGTGTGTATATATATGCTTCATTTAATCACATAAATATACATATATATTAGCCTGTAGAAGCACACACATTTATTAAGCTCCAACTGTGTCCTACACATTATGGGAGACATTTTCATATAATAATTTATCACATATTATGCATAGAATGTGCCCATCATTGTGTTAGGCACTACAGGAGATATAAGTGTATTTACAAGAGAAAACAAAAATTATTTTTCCTATCTTATAGTTTACAAATATGATGAACACATGAAATGTACAATGATAAAAAAGTTAGGGGACAAAAGAGTTTGTTGGAAAGCACTGACAGAGGAGAAGTAAATTATATGTGGCAGAGATGGCTGTCCACCACAATTAATATTTCCCTTTCCATTGAATAGAGCTGTCATTCATCAGCTCAGGGAACACAGACAGGGAACTATATTTAATAGCAACTAAATCTTTTAATCCACTAAGAACAGAAGTGAATGTGTGCGCATTCTGGGATAAGAAGCTGAAATGTGAGAGTGTCTTATTGATGATCTTTTTCCCATCTGGCTAGTTGCAACACAGACGATCACCAGGGCCGCATTTTAAATCCCCAGGTGAAGATGTTAGACTTTCTATCAGCATGGATCCCTGATTGATTCTGTGGATAATGGCTGACTTGCAAACCTGGACATTTATTCAGTATAGTTACATGAGCAAGATATAAGCTTACATTGAGTTTGATCCATTATACCATGCTGGGGCTATTTGTTATAGCAGTTAAGTTAAACTGCCCTAACATTTGACATTTGCATAATAGATTGGTGGTGATAGTAGACAGAAAGGTGGGTGAACTCATAAAGAAAGTCTTATGAGATAAAGTGATGTTAGACATTAAAGGACATATTTCATTAGACAAAAAGAGAAAGTATGGTAGTGAAATGGGAATAAGTGTGTGTGTGTGTGTGTGCACGCGCGCGTGTGTGTGCGTGTGTGTGTGTGACTTTGAGAAAGAAGTTGTGCAGATTCTCCACTGTCACTCACTAGGAAAGGATTATGGAAGAATGTGAACATCAATCTGGATGATATGTATGCTATAAAATGGGAAATTATCATAAGCATTTGAGCAAAAGAATTACATGAAAAAGACAATATTTTATGGGGCGTCTGGGTGTCTCAGTCATTAAGCATCTGACTCATGATTTCAGCTCAGGTCCTGATCTCACCGTTCATGGGATTAAGCCCCATGTCAGGCTCCGCACTGATAACATGGAACCTGCTTGGGATTCTCTCTTCCCTCTCTCTCTGCCCCTACCTTTTTTGTGTGTTCTTTCTCTCTCAAAATAAATAAACTTAAAAAAAAAAAAGAAAAAGCCAATAATTTCTCAATATTGTTAAAAAAGACTTAAAGCAGGACAAAAATAATTAAATAAAGAGAATAAACTTTAACCATAAAGTAGGCACTGGCAGGAACACCTTTAAATCCAAGAGTGGCTGTTGCAAATTCCTTTAGGGCCCAGGCAAGTAATGTAACTGTGTAGTATGAGACAATAGACACTGAATAGGAAATAGAATTATCCTCAACTGGGAGAGTATTTGTCCTGCCTAAAGATGGTCTAATACAATTAAGAGAAATTTGCCTGCAGGGCCCATAATCCATCAGTTTTGCCACCTGCTTTAATAAATATAATAATTATATTCATACATATTGATGAATGAGAGAAAGAGTGGAGAATCTATTTGTGCCAAGACCTATAAAGTATGAAGAGTGTGAATGGGACTGTATATACATATGACATAATGATGTATATAAATGTTTGTGATTTGTGTACATATATATATAATTATCTACTTTGAACTCTTAATTTTCCATGACAAAACTAAAGATTAGAAAGGTGAAAAGGCTTTGGTACAGTTATACAGTAAGTAAGGAATAGGTTTAGAAGTAAAATGTACATCTCCTTTCTGAAGTCCATCATCCCTTTACATGCTATGATAATGTTGTGACACAGATGTCATTCGCCATAGCAAAGTATGTGATTGAGCTTAATATCAACAGACACGAAAGTAGACTTCACTCTTGACAAGTCCATAGTAAAGGTGTGGATACAGGGAGAGGTGAAGTATTGAAGCCAATTATGCAACCTATCACTCCATTTATTCAAAATTACGATTTAGAATGTCAGTGACATTTTATATAAAATGACTTGGAGAAACGGATAGGAAAATTAATTTGCTTCTTGCAACAGGTTTAGTTTAGTCATAAAACATACACACTTAAATATTTAGAGATAAATCCTTTGATATTTTATTTTATTTTTAAAAATCTTTTAAATGTTTATTTTTGAGAGAGACAGAGACAGAGACAGACAGAGTGTGAACAGGGGAGGAGCAGAGAGAGAGGGAGACACAGAATCTGAAGCAGGCTCCAGGCTCTAAACTGTCAAGACAGAGCATGATGCAGGCCTCGAATTGACCAACTGAGAGATCACGAAACTAGCTGAAGTTGGATGCTTAACCAACTGAGCCACCCAGGCCTTTGATATTTTAATTCATGAAAATCCTGTTATGTCAAATAGAACATTTTCTCACCACACTCCATTCTCCTTCCTTTATTTCTTTTCTTCTTTCCTCTTTATTTGCCTTTCCCTCTTTCTCTTCCCAGAAAAATTTTAAGCATTTAGTGGTTAAGAATGCAGACTATGGAGGGGCACCTCCATTTCAGCTCAGGTAATGATCTCACAGTTTGTGAGTTAGAGCCCCGCGTGGGGCTCTGTGCTGACAGTTCAGAGCCTGGAGCCTGCTTTGGATTCTGTGTCTCCCTTTCTCTCTGCCCCTCCCCTGCTCACGCCTCTGTCTCTCTCTCTCTCTCTCAAAAGTAAATAAACAGAAAAACAATTAAAAAAAAAACAAAAAGAGTGCAGACTATGGGGTCAGAGTACCCAGGTAAAAATTATGACAGATTACTCAAGTAAAAATTTTACCCAGAAAAAAATTGATTTGGGGCACATAATTTATTATATCTAAGCCATATTTCCTTTGGGGAAATAGGGATAAATGACACCTTACAAATTTGTTGCAAGGAACAGATGAGGTAAAGCAGGTAAATCGCTTAGCAAAGTGCCTGACCCATCATAAGTGCTCAATAAATGTTAATGATTATTGATTGTACAAAGAAGAATTTACAAAATTCTCAAAAATAAGTATAGAAAAAGTAGGCCTACCTTACTTTCTCAGAAACAATTTTTCCTTTGGTAAAAAAAAATCAAAATAATTGTCTATTTCTTAAAAGGACTTTTGACCAGTAATAGATAATTGAATAGGACTTTCTCCTCCTGTGATGTGAAAATATATCTAGGTCAAAAAAGTGTCAATTTTTTTCTACATAGCCGACGAAAATTGCTTCATATTTGTCATGAAAACAAATGCCGGGGCAATGATCACACAGGAAGGATTATTATCCATACTGTTCTCCATTCAAAGATCAATTTTGTTATCATTTGAAATGATCCTCAATTTAAATGAGGTTGAGTATGACATACATAGTGTCTTAAAACACTCTAATTTGAGTATTTATGATATATTTGTACATATTTGTGGTTAAAAATATAACAGTCTTTTTAATCAAATCAAAACATCTCAAGGATTATGTTCTATCTTCAACTGGTTAAAGGCTATTCCAAGTCATAAAGATTCCATTGTCTATGTGTATTTTATAAGGTGATAGGCTTAAATCATGAGAAATATTGGCTGGAAAACTAAGTTCACAAATGTTCTTGTTTTGTGTTAAAAACCATCTATAACCCACTTTATTTTTCAGATTCTTAAAAAAAATGAAAAAAAACAGTACTTTAGCAAGTTACTGCGGAGAAAATATTTGATAATATCATAAGATGATAACCCCCAAGAGAATATAGAAGGACCCATTGTATTGATGCATTTCACGATTTCCTCTAATATTGAAATCACATGTTTTAAACTGAAAATTATCATTTTCTCAAAGCTAAATAAAAGTGGCTACTGTGTAATAAGAGCTACAGAAAGGATAAAACCTTTCACGGAAAAAGAAATCATATTTTATTCAGTGACTAACAAATTTAGAGAATTTTTATTCTCCCAAAAGGGAGAATAGAAAATGGCAGACTAACCTCATATTAAAAAGTTTATACAGGGGGCCTGGTTGGCTCAATCCTTTGAGCATCTGACTTTTGATGTAGCCTCAGGTCATGATCCCAGGGTTTGGGATTGAGTCCTGAGTCCCAAGTTGGGCTCCATTCTGGGTATGGAGCCTACTTAAGATTTCTCTCTTTATGTCTCTCTCTCTGTCTCCCTCTACAAAAAAAAAAAAAAAAAAAAAAAGAGTTTTACACAAATGTATAATCAACAAGTCTTTACAGGGTGCCTATCACAGAATCTTCTCAAAACGTATGTATTTTTTAATGTTTGTTTAATTTTGAGAGAAAGAGAGACAGAGTGCAAGCAGGGGAGGGGCAGGGACAAAGGGAGACACAGAATTGGAAGCAGGCTCCAGGCTCTGAGCTGTCAGCACACAGCCAGATGTGGGGCTCGTACTCACAGACCATGAGATAATGAACTGAGCCAAAGTTGGACAATTAACCCACTGAGCCACCTAGGCGCCCCTCTCAAAACATATGTATTACAAAGAGTTGCTGACAATGGGCCTTCAGTCCTTGATCCCAAACAAAGTTCAGTGGTCAAACGGAGCTGTTACATATTTGGAAAGCCCTAAGACTGTTCTCCACCATCCCTCCCTACTGATCTCTCCCTAGCCACAGGTACCTTCCTTCTTCTTGTCCTCCTGAACCTCCTTTTCTTTCTCCTTTTCCTCCTTATTGTAATTGAAACATACAAACATGGACCCACAAGTGGAGTAAGAGAAGTTACTATTGTTGTCAATTTCTTACTCTACTGAAGACTGTTAAATGAGAGTAATTCGGAGGAAACCGAAATTCAGTTTTCAATCTGTGCCATAGGGGAAAATGACACTTTCAAGACAAAGAGTAAATGTGAAATCAATGCCCAGAGGAAAAATTGGGGGGATCAGGAAGGAAACGCAGGAGACATGGCACATTATTTGGCCTTCAAAGAATGAAGAAGTGCTTGCCAATGTCAGAAGGGCAACCCAGGAAGGAGGAACTTTGTGTGTAGATACATGCTCACCTTGAAACCACGAAATGCCTGAGGTGTAAATAACTCTGAAGCCAGCAAGGAGAAGATAGCATGCTGCCTAGGAACATCTTGGGTCAATACTATCTTCAGATTTTCCCAGTATCGGGGGGTCACTCGATTTTAAATAAGTTCAATATTTGCTATAATGATGCCTTATTCTCTTTTCTTTCACAATTTGCTGCTGCAGTCCCTCAGAATTTGAGGCACACTTGGTCTTGAGGCTTGAGTCAAATGATTGTGCTAGAACCTTTTGCCCCCACTCTACCACTACAGGCACTAGTGTTAGCATATATACTGCGTATGTAAATACACACACTTAGTCATAGGCTGGTAATTTGCCGGAAATAAGTGGGTGTGTACGTTGAGACCAAGGAAACATGAAAATGCAAATATTTGCCCAGTTACTCCAAGTTGGAGAAAAAGGGGGCAGGGGTTTCTGGAAGGGGTGAAAGTAATGCTGTATCTTTGCTAAGTATCTACATCACAAGCACACAGAGGGGTAATATTTCCTTTTGTAAAGTTACTCTGATCCTATCATTTTATTTTAATCTTTTTACTTAGAGTCCATTTGGTGTTTTTTTTTTATGTTTATTTATTTTGAGAGAGAGAGAGAGTGAGTGTGTGTGTGTGTGTGTGTGTGTGTGTGTGTGTATGAGTGGAGGAAGGACAGAGAGAGAGGGAGAAGAGAGAATCCCAAGCAAGCTCCTCACTGTCAGCACAGAGCCCAATGCCCGGGTTTGATCTCACAAGTGGGATCCTGACCTGAGCTGAAATCAAGAGCTGGACCTTAACTGACTGAGCCACCCAGGTGCTCCTAGAGTCTATTAATTTGCAATGTACCTTGACACTGATCTGTATTGACCCCAGTCAGCCTTTCACCACCTTGATAACTATCAATAGTCAATAAAATACTTAAGGTAAATTATTATGTAATGGCTAGTAAATCTCTGTTCTCACTTTTCTTGTTTTCCTAATTAATTTGAAATATATAAACTTTGGCAACAAAATCTAGTCTAGTCTCTATTCTTAGAACTATTCATAAATCAAAGAAATAAAACTTGAATGTGAAGAGATTTATTGTGAACATTTAAGGGACCCAGCATTCCTCTCAGGCATTCTGGGTTCTTCAGGCCTGGCATTCATAAATGTGCCAGGGAGAGAAGCTGGAACCCCTGAGGAGCAACAGGGTTAGATTGTTAGAGGAAGCATGAGTAGGGTGGGGGAGTGAAGAAGATCAGGGTTTAGGTGGGGTGAGGGAGGGAAAGAACATGCACAACTTTGGAAGAATGGGTTTAATAGGGGGCTTGAGCAATGAACATGATATTGACAAGTGCAGAAGAGTAAGACAGGATGTGTAAAGGTCAGGAATAACGTGAATAAAGAATCCAAGGTAGGGATGCATGGCTGTTAGGAGAGGAGTAATTTCTGTGTGACCCTAACTTTTGCAGATTTGTGCATTAAAATGCTGGCTTGAATTCTGATGGAATATTCTCCCCAATTTTCCTGTTCATCAGTCTTATATTTATATCTTTGACTATGGAATACTAGTGAGCTTTTATTTATCTTTCTCTTGGTAGACTCGGCCTTTTAAAGAATGTGGTCTCTGCTAAGAATAGAAATAACTGGCACAGCTATAATAGTGGCTGTTTGTCTCTTAGAAATGCTGTGACATTAAAAAATCAATTTCCTTATTTTACTGAGTTGTAACCAAATGATAATGATTTTGTCATTTTACCTATCAGCATTCTGTCCTAACACAACTACCTGCATTTTGTAGGATAAATTTCTTGAACTTTTTTCTACTAGCCGATCAACTTTTGACCAATGTGCTAAATTTTAAAAAGTTTCCTATATATTATTTACAACACTTTATTCCCCAAACTAAGTTCATATAGCAAAATAATAGTGGAATGAGGGGGCAGGAAGCAAGAATGAAAAGGAATAATCAAGATAGAATTTCTCTTATTAAAAAAAAAAGTGATAAGCCTTCACGCCAAAAACTGCTCCAAAGTTGGGAGGCAGAGATCCTCACATCGCCTATCGTTTTAGCACTGCACATGGCTTCAGCAGTATTTAGTATCCGCATAATCCGTTTTATACCAATTCTCTGACTGTGTGGATACCTGAGCTTTCAGTACCTTAGAAATTATAAATTGCTGGAAATTAAATATTGAAATTTTATTTTAAAAACCAACCACATACAAATCTTTGCTTCTACGTGGCCACGTCTCTCGGCCGCATTATGCACTACAGAAGAGAGAATGGTTTGTTATTGTAGCACACTGGACTGCACAGCACAGGATACGTTTTATGTTCTATACATTCCTAGCCTTTGCGGAACTATACTTTCCAATTTATAACAGGAAATCCAATTCTATAAAAATCTAATTATTTCATATGGTGGACTCAGCATGACTCTCCCCCTCTACTCCTTCCCCCTCTCTTTGGCTGGGTGATGAGTGTATTTCCTCTAGGGTTTATATTTTTCAACCCCGCTACATTTTGAGAACACACACACAAAAAGGGATTTGGCACACGTCTTTTCCCATCTCTTCTCAGTAATTATAGTTAATGAAATTACATGTGTTTTTTCACTTGTGTGGTCTTCTGGAAAATAAGAGTTTGTTTTATTCCAAAAAATGTCATTTCAGTATTTTGGTTGGTTCAGTATTATTATCTTTTGTCAAGGGTAGCAAGCAGATTCATTCCAAAAATATGTTAATAATTATGGTATTAACCAAGGAAGAAATTGCTGTACTTCAAAATTAAAATTCATCTTCTGTTGCTCTGTTCTGTAATAACTAGGTCATCAGTTTGGGTGTGCCTGCTTAACATGCATTTACTATCCATATGTATTCCCTCACCTAGAGGCCTGATATTTTTAATGAGATTATATCAAAGGATGAGAAGGCTGGAGAGTAGTAACATCATTTTACAGGGTAATTCCCAGAACTCTGATCCATTTCAGTGAGGCAATTAAGACTGCTAACTACAATAAATGATACTAAGAGATTATAGAGGTTTTTCTGCATGAGTGCATAGTTTAAAAAATAATTTAGGTTTACTTAACATAAAAAACACTTCCAGAGGGGAAAATAGTGAGCTTTTTTTTTTTTTTTTCATTTTTCAATTTAGCTGAATGCAAAGAAGCGATTTTCTCTCACTGTGCCTGTGTGGCACTTACACGGACTCTAATGATAAATGATTTCTTTGAGGTGTACTGCTAAAAGAAGTAAATTTTAATTGTACACTCTTCCTGCATGTCACTACTGCCTATAATGTTCATTAGCATTACAGCTACTAGGTTGTTTAGCTGGGAAGACTAATAAGCCTAAATATTATTTTCACGAAGAGCTGTGTGCATTTTGCCTCTTTCTTCCTCTTTGGCTTATTACTGCCATCGCCTCCAAAACAATAGGAGTGTTCCTAAAAACAAACACGGGGAAATCAAAGTTTGTTGTCTTGAAGAGTTAATTCTGACAGAGAGGTGACCTTTATCCCTACATACTCACTTTTTTTTTTTTATTTTATTTCATTTTTTTTATCAAGCCTCTCCAAAGGGACTCATCATATGCAGGGCTCTATGAAGAGAAAAAGAAGAGCATTGTCCTTATCACCTCCTTCCAGAAAGTGGCAGAGTAATAGGACTTTGTAAGGCGAAATGAAGCCCGGTCTGATGGCTGCTGATTAAAAATTGACTCTGCCACATCAAAGAGGAGTTGAAGGTGAAAATGATGATCACTTCCCTCTCCCAGGGACCCTGCACCATTTCTTTTATTCAACCTTGAAAGGTTCTTTCTGAATAAGATAATATCCCTCGAGTCCATTCTGCCTTGGCAGCATGGAAAAATGTAGATCAGTATGCCTATTCTTTATGAAAAAAAATGGGATTTTGTTAATGACATAGCACTTTAAAGTGATGGCTTGTATGTGGTAAATGCTGAGAAATTAATTATAAAATGCTCCTTAGACTGCAGATCAAATTAATTGCTGGTATGAGCTACTAAAAAGACCACTGTAAACCTGAACAGCCTTTACTGCTTTTTCCTGATTATTTTCACCCTTAGACCCAATATGGTTGCCTGTGCTTTGTATTTTCGCCACATTTTAGAAACACTGACTTCTCAGAAAGGTTGTCATCTGTAGTATAATATCCTTATGCATAAAAGGCAAAGTGTCGCTTTTTTTTGTCAACATGCATTACAGTTCTGTATTTCCTGAATGTCTTGTGCTACCCATTTGGAGATACAGTCCCCAGAGTATCTAAATATATAAATATACATGTATATATAACTATAGATATATATGTGCATATAACTGTAGATATAGTCTAACTAGACAAACGCATGAATATAGTAGAGTTAAAATATCTGTTAAGGAAGATTTTAGAAAACATTTATGCACTTATAGACAAATACAGAATATGAATCAACACAAAAACATCAAAGAGATGAAGAAAACATTTTATCCTACTTGGAAAAAAATAAACAGTCTTATGTACAGAATTCATAAAGATCTGATACTTAGAAAAAGTTCTCATACATTCATCTTAGACTTTCCTATTCTTCACTTGTCATTAGAGCAGACAACATTTCCAAGCAGGCCATCCCTAACTTTTTCAATTCTATCTATAATTATATAATTAGGAAATTTCTCATGGATTACCATAGAAATCTAAAACACACTATAAAAATTGAAAAGTAATTGAAGTTCTTTACAATCACTTAAATTCTTAATATATAAGTTGAAAATGAATAAAATAGAAGCCACATGTTTGGGTAAATGAAATACCTTGAAATAATAGTTGTCTAAATAAATTTCCTTGTGAAAAATAGATTATCACTGAGGTAACACTATCCAGTTTATAGGCCTCGTTTGTCCATGTCTATGCATTGCCACAATGTTTACACACAGGAGATATTTTTAAATCTCAGAATGAATTCAGACACACGAGATGATGTTCTTTTACATTCAGCATATATAATCAAATCTATTATAATTTTTCTATTATATTTTCTTATAACATTTAAATAAAATTTTACAGTCTTGCTAACAACTAAGGGGAAAAAAAATCGTCCTTTTGACATGAAAGAAATTGTGATACACAATTATACCAGAAAACAGAAAATAAACTACTAAAGCCATAACATTTAAGAATAAAAATATTATTCTTATTACTTTGATGCTCTTTAATTCACTTATAATGGGAAGTGCATTATTTAGTCAACTTTCACCTACAATATCTGTTCACTTGTTTGCTTTCTCATACCCAGTTTTCAGAATTACTGCAGTTTATTGTTAATGCAGGTCTCTGAAGACAACCCCTCCAAATTACAAAGTACATTATCAGAAAATGGTCTTCAGAGTAAAATAAAGTTTAATATCATTTCATCACTGGCTTTCATTACACAGTAATATATTTCATATTAAAATGTGACAATAAATGCAGTGAAGATATTTAAAGTTTAATCCATTCTTATTCCTTATTATATTAATTATATTTCCATGAAAGTTATAGGATTATTAATGTAAGAATATGGCCTTTTAAATGTGTTTTTACCTTTCTACAAAATTTTTCAATATTCCTAATCAAATTAAAATGAATTTTTGCTCTGGTACTTATAGCTAGAACCTGAGTTTCACCCAAGGCATGTATTCTTTTATCCACAAAACAATAACGTAGGAGTGAAAGGTAAATTAATCCTGTCTTTTATTGTTTCTTTTTCTTCAAATAATCCTTATTTTTCAATTCTTTTCATCTTTAACCTTTTTGAAAGCAGAGGCCATTTTTGTTCATTGGTTTCATCAACCTAAAATCTTTTTAATGCCTGGTACATAAAAAACTTTCAAGAATACTTTTTTTATGAAGATTTCTAATTGGTAAATATTTTCAAAATATCAGAGTCACAAAAACTTGTGTCAAAATGGTCAGATCAATTGTTGCTTAGTTAATGGTTCTCTAGGACTATCATAAACCTAGCTGAATTAATTTATCAAGGATCTTGTCAGTATCTACAGGAAAGAGACACAATGATTTATATTTGTTATTAGAGTCAAGATACAATGTATCAGCAATTTTATTCTAATTAGAGTGTCTGTTTTGAGATGGCAACCAAATCATTCCCCTAGCATACCTAACTCATACTGTCCATATTGCTGGTGCATCACTCATATGGATCTGGGTAAAGTTTCATAAATTGTTGCTTTAATCCAAAATTTCTCCACCTTGACACTGACCTTTGAGTCAGAGCCTTCTTTGTTGTGAGGGTCTGTCCTGTACATGATCGGATATATAGCTGCATCCAGGGCCTCTACCTATTTGATGCGAGTAGCGCTCCTCCCCCAACCTCTGGCCAGCTGAGAGAACCAAGAATGTCTCCAGACATTGCCAAATATTCCCTAGAGAGCCCTGGTCCTCTCAACCCCCACATCAGCCCGTTTGAGAACCCCAGTTCTCATCCTACAGAGCAGGTGATTGACCTGGTGCTTCCATCTGCAAAGACCAAAAGTTGATCCTAAAATGATTCTGTGGCTTGAATTTGGTATGTTTCTGGAGTTCTCAATTAGGCTTTGTGTATTATGACCATGGAAAAATCTTGTGGTATATCCTATTTACATTTTTTATTATTCTGTCTAGTAATTTTCAGTAGAAGCTTCTAATTTATACATAATTGTTTGGTTACCTGTCTTGTCAGCTGAATTACAACATTGTAACATGGAAGATGGTGTCACTTTTCTTTGCCACTTTACCCCAATCCCTGCTTTCAACTCTGTCAAACTCTATTTTTCCTCTGGGTCTGGGTGTGATTACCAAGATTTCACAATTGTTCAATGACTGATACAATTTCACTCCATTAATTAAAATTTATTTTAGTTTGTTTCAAAGTTGTAGCATCAAACTCAATTCAAAATTGTCCTCTTTTGAACTACTATCGCTTGAATAAAGAAAGGAGTGGTACGTTCAGTTTCTAAGACCTCTCCCCCAACCCTCGTACTTTTCTCCAGGTGCAATCTCTTCAGGGGTTAGGGATAACAAAAAAAGAATAAAACAATCATGGGTCTCCTCATCTGAATGTCCAGGTGTCATTCAGTAATCCAGTAGGATGGATTACTAGCCTTGTTCAGGTTTAGCCTATCTTTCTTTTCGTAATGCTGTGGAACTCTGCTATTTTGGTGGTTCTAAGTAAATAGTGCATGCGTGTGTGTGTGTGTGTGTGTGTGTGTTCTGCTAGATTGTATTCAGCATTCTCCAGCCTGCACATAAAGAACTCTTCTAAGAAACATAATCCCTTGCCTTGACTTTTCCAGGTGTAGATGACCCTAACACTTTCTAGGTATTCCATGTTTTTCACTTGACTCAGCAGCCATCTACAGAGTACCACTGATCCTGCCTCTTTAAAAAAAATTATGTTTATTTATTTTTGAGAAGGAGAGAGAGAGAGAGAGAGGATATGAGCAGATGAGCAGGGGAGGGATGGAGAGAGAGGGAGATACAGAATCTGAAGCAGGCTCCAGGCTCTGAGCGGTCAGCACAGAGCCCAATGCAGAACTTGAACTCACAAACCAGGAGATCATGCCCTGAGCCAAAGCTGAATGCTTAACCGTCTGAACCACCCAGGCACCCCGACCCTGCCTCTTTTTTAACCTACACTTTTGTTCTTGTGGAACCACTGGGACTAACGGGATCCTCCACTGTCTTCTCATGGAGTTGCAAAGTTGCAGACTGAAGTGAGAGTTACCTAGATCATGTTCCAGGTGTACTGCAGCACACCCTGCAGAGCCCGACTGGGACTGGCTACTCTGTAGAGTCCTTGTCTCCAGCTCCCTGAAAGACCACAGCCATATTTGGGACCAGTCCTTATTTAGGAATGCCCTCACATCTCAGAGAAAAGTATTAAATATGCCTCTCTTCTTCCCCATATTTTCCTCTGGGATCCCATATTTGCGAAGTGGGACAAAAAATGAACACGTTAATGATTTAAGCTCCCAGAACAATCTCTATATAACTCCCTTCTTATGCACTCTGTTGTGCTGGAGGTAAAAGAAGGGGTTTGATTAGTTACACAGCTGAGACATGAATGGAAGGTTTCCTTCACACATACACCATTAAACTTTAGAACTTACTTTGGGAATTCTACTCACTTGGATTGGGGGAGAGAAAAATTATCACCTTGAATAAAATACTCTGTGATAGACTGACTACTCTCACACTCATAGTTCTCTGATAGCCCTGTGGGGAAGTGATTTTCTCCATCTGATGACTGCCCTCTTTGATGCCTATTTTCCCCAGCTTAGGGTCAGAATTTTTAGAATGAAGGGTCAGAATTCCACATGATATCCTGTTTTCTTTGCAGTATTATTAAATGTTCCTTCTTCTCCTTTAGGATTTACATTAAGGAGGAGTGATTTGTTCCTTAATTTGATTGTGACAAGGAAGAAAAATTTGACCTTACATTTTAATGATTGTGATGGTTCATTTTATTCATCAACGTGGAGGGTGTTTTGAATGACATTAACACTTAAATGTGTGAACTTCGGGTACAGGAGATTGCCTCATGTAATAAGATGGTCCTCATCCAATAGAACAAAATGTCCAACCACCCTGACAAGAGGAAATTCTCCAGAAGACTGACTTCCAACTTCATCTACACCATCAGGAGCTTCCGAGTATCTGCCAGTCAGCATTTGTACTAAATTGCACAATTAAGTCTCCTGGGTCTGTACAGCAGAGACCCACCCAACTATCCCACACTGCAGATTTTGGACTTTCCAGCCTCTAATCATGTGAGTCAATTTTATATATATATATATAAAATTGGTTCTGTTTCTCTGGAGAACCCTGACTAATATAATAATTAAGAAAAAAGGGGCTCAACTATATTGCATCTTATAGTCATTAAAATATACAATGGATCTAAATTAATTTTTCAGATTAAAATTACTTTCCATTTCCAAAGTATTCTTATAATAGAGTGCTGAAATTCTAATTAGTGCTTCTCTTTAATTGGCAAGGGTGTCAGGGCATAAGTTCAGTCTGCGTGTGCCTTTTGACACATGGTAACCTTAGACAGAAAGTATATCAAATATTTTTTAAGGAGTGTATTCTAGTTCTCTTTGTGAAATGTAAATATATATGTATTCCATACACACACACACATACATACATACACATATAGGTGTTAGTACATATAAACACACTACATATATTTTCACTCTAGTCTCAAGTCTTAGTTCAAATGGAATTCCATTACAAGCAAAAACCTTTTATAAGACTTGACTGCTTTTGGTTCTGTCTTCAGAAAATCATTTTCCTGTTGCAAAATTAATTTTTTTTAAATTGTCATCAGTGGTGAAATTTTCATCTATGATTATGCCAAAAATGAAATGGAGAGCAATGTTAGTTGAGATTTTCATTTGTGTACTTTCCAACAGCCTTGTAATTAATACTATTATTTTCCAATTTCCTTTTCTTTCCAGATTGTTCCAGTAGGGAGTGTGCACTTTTTCTCTGAAACTGGTATATTAATGCATTTAAATATGGTAATGTCCTAATCTAAGCCTCCTACTCTGAGCTGAGAGGTGATTTAAAATTCTTAATAAAGCCTTAAGCATTTATGATTTACTACAGGGCTCGATACCTCTCAAAAGATAGAATGCTTGAAAACAAATATGATAACAAGGTGAAGTAATATATTGGGGGATTTTATGTTTGGTGTTAGAGCAAGAATGAAGGGCAATCCCACACTGTTTTATGGTGTTATCTTCTAGGCAACTATTTATTACAACATAAAAAGCTAGATAACTTTCTTTTAAAAAGGCACACAGGTGATTTGTAATTGGAATATAAATTGTTTTAAAGTAAATTCCTGGTACTATGTCCATAATCTCTGCCTTTGACTCATTCAAACTTTTCATGAGCAAGTTGAAACAAGATAGGTGACCTAAAGTTACATAAGGAATAAGATGGATATATAGTCATTAATTTGGGTGACCTACTGGGATGGTAGGCCAATGCCAGCACAAAAAAAATTATAGGAATGCATAAAAAAGCCCTCTGGAATTTTTTCTGCATTCAAAAAAAAGCATAAAGGGAGAAGTGGCAGTTTTTCAATAATCTGCATGAGCCAAGCTGTAATGAAAGTTTTGTGTTCAGGCTTAAGAAATATAAATCCAAATTAGTATGTTTTGTGGATTCACTTGTGTCCCTCAAAAAGATATGTTCATGTTCTAATCCTGGTGTCTGTGAATGTCACCTTTTTTCAAAGTAGGGTCTCTGCAGCTGTAACAAAATTAAGACAAGGTCATCCTACATTGAGATGAGCTCTACAGGTGTCATTAGAAGAAGAGGGTGCTTTGGACACAGACATAAATGGAAAGGAGAATGCCATGTGAATACACATAAAGACACACAGAGAAAAATCAGGTACAAATGAAGACAGAGATTGGAGTGGTGCATTTACAAGCAAGGAAACAAAAAAATATTGTCAATAACCACCAGAAGCTAAGAAGAGGCAATCAAGGATTCTCCCCTAGGACCTTCAGAGACATCTTGGCCCTACCAACACTTTGATGTGGACTTCTAGCCTCCAGAACACTGAAAGGATTTCAAACCACCCAGTTTGTGTTGGTTATCACAGTCCTAGGAAAGTAATACAGCATATGTTTAAGGAAAAAAAAAAAAAAAAAAAGGACCAAGATTTTGCTATGTGTAGAGCAGATGAATGCAATAGTTATAGTTAATCTGGAAAGAAGTAACTAAACAGATACATGACAACTCTTCATTTCAAATTTGGAAAGAACATGCATATTCTAATGGTGCCAGTAAGTGGAACAAAGATCAATGAACTGCAGGTATGTTAAGAAAGATTATAGGTTGGTACCAGAACTTATGCATATTTAGGATTGCAGAATCTAGTATGACTCTTTTTTAGTGGAAATACGTTTCTAATCATGTGAACTTGGTAAGAATACTTAGTTAAGCTGATTGGAGACTGCTTGATATTTGAGGTCCTTTCCATTCTTAAAATTCTACGATTCAGAAAATTGAGATAACAATACATTATCTTAAATATTTAAGCATTTCATTCACAGTCTTGTTTCTACCATGAATTTTAATCATTTGATCTTTTCCAGAATTTAGTAAATGCTTATTGAATGCCTACATGCACTGTGCTTTTTGGTGAATATATGAGAAAGAAAAATGGTTAGGGAGCCCACTCACAGTATATAGTCAGGATGAAAATAGACATATTTAAATAAACAATTAATGTGCATTTTAATGTTATATATACTAGAGAAATATTTGCCTTCTCTTGGGAGCCCAAAATGAATAAAACTATTTGTTTGTAGAAGGATTCATTTAAAAAGGGGTTAAATTGGGGCGCCTGGGTGGCGCAGTCGGTTAAGCGTCCGACTTCAGCCAGGTCACGATCTTGCGGTCTGTGAGTTCGAGCCCCGCGTCAGGCTCTGGGCTGATGGCTCGGAGCCTGGAGCCTGTTTCCGATGCTGTGTCTCCCTCTCTCTCTGCCCCTCCCCCGTTCATGCTCTGTTTCTCTCTGTCCCAAAAAAATAAATAAATAAAAAACGTTGAAAAAAATTAAAAAAATAAATAAATAAAAAGGGGTTAAATTACATAACTTCCATACGAGTATAGATATGCATCATCGCTTCTCTGCCATTTGGCTAAGATCAAGTGTAGATGTGCATTAAGGTGCTAAAAGGAAAGGAACATTCTAGGACAAGCAAACAAGATTAATTAATGTGCAGAGGTAAGAAAGAACATGAGATAGTTAGAAACTGTGGTGTAGCATTTGGGGAGATAATAGAAAATGACGTTGAAAAAAAAAGTGATGATAAGTTTGATTCGTGTTCTAAAGGCTATCTCAATAACAGCAAATGTCAGTGGAACATGTGATACAACCCACTCCCTTCCAAACTTCTCAGATCAGAATTGTGCAAAGCATGATAGAAATTCCACTGCAAGTAGGTGTTGCCAAGAAGATGAGACTCACTTTCCTATGAGCTCTCAGTCTAAGGATCATGGCATCTTACTGGGAGAAGCAGGCCACCAGTATTTTTCATCTCCTCTCCCCCAGCTACTTTGTGCAGAGGTTAAATTCCTGGTTAGTGCAGTCAGGAGTTTGGAAGTATACTTCTTCCTCCCAACACCCAGTCTGGGAGAACAGGCTCTACTCTCAGCATGATAGGTTGAAAATTTTGAAGTAATGATTGCCATTCCCCACTTGCTATCAGGTGGAGAATCCATACTGAGAGATGCAAGGAGAGGAGACCAGGGACTATCACCCACATCCAGAAACTTAAACATGAGTAGCGGGCACTGTTACTATCCCTAGCTTTGGAGCAGTAGCTCAGAGATATATTCTTTTAAGTTTATTTATCTATTTTGAGACACAGAGACAGAGACAGAGAGTATGAGCAGGAGAGGGGCAGGGAGAGAGATAAAGAGAATCTAAACCAACCTCTGCACTGTCAGCACAGAGTCCAATGTAGGGCTTGAACTCACAAACCATGAGATCATGACCTGAGCCAAAACCAAGAGTTAGAGGCTTAACTGACAGAGCCACCCAGGAACCCACTCAGAGATATATTTTCAGGGGAATGTGAAGGTTATAAAAACAGATAATCTACTTTAAATTTACACTATCGTAATGCCTTAAGACATTGGAAAGAGAAACTAAACTTTAAGAAAACAAATGGAACACAATTTAAAAAATGGTTAGAGTGGAAATTATTGAAATAGAGAATAGAATATAGAGTAAATCAACAGCATCAAAAATGTGGTCTATGAAAATATAAATAAAATTGTCAAATTTATTTGAGTAATTGTGGGATTATTTGTATAATTTTATGGGGGCAATTGTGAAGATGTAATATTAGGGCTCCCAGGGAAAGTGGGTCATTACACCCATCTTTTCATTCACATAATTTTTGCATACTCTCTTCTCTTTCTCTCTAAATTATTAAAAACAGAGCAAAGTGTTATCCCAGTATTTATTTTAACACTACACAAACTAAGAAATGAAAAACCCCTTCTTATCTCCTGGTCTCAGTCTCTAGGGAAAAAAACAAAACAAAACTATTTCAGGTAATGGTTTGGTTCATGACCCTCTTAATTCTTCTCTGTGCTTATTCAGGCAGATCTAGATAATTCTTTTTCAGCCAAAAAGTCCTATTTTGTTATGTGGCTTTGGGCTGGACCTTACTTTTTCAATTATCAATATGCCAAGGTTATCTTTCCAGATTAGCACATATAGATTTACATGATTTTTCTTCATTTAACAAGTGCCTTATTGATGAATATTTAGGTGGTTTGCATGTTTTTGCCATTACAAACAGTGCTGCAATGAACATTCTCCAGATATCCTTGTACACTCTTCTTACAAGTGAGATTCTTAATTCATAGGATTTTCTAATAGATACTGCTGAATTATGTCCCATCTCTTTTCAGTCTGGATTAGAGCCACCTCAAGCTATCCGATGTCAAGTTAGCAAGAAGTCCGTTATTTTCCACCTGGGGCCTCTTCCTTGTCATTAGTTACCCAAGATCCCATGAGTTCTGCTAAAGCAGGGAGACCAGTTCTGCATCCAGAGAAAAAGCTGGAAGACATGGTCAGGCCACTAGTGAAACCTATTTCAGCCATCTTTTCTCTCATTGCTACCATATGTTATCAATGCTGAAAACAAGTCCCCAGCAATGTGATATGCCCCTGTGCATTGCTGCTTTCATCTACCCACTGGGGAGATGACCCTGATGTGCCATAGCATTTCTTTCGAGAGGTGATTTCTGGAAGGTGTATGGCTATGGGTCCACTAAGCCTGAGCTCTTGGGGGTACCACTATTTACCCTGCACTCAGGGTGATGGCCGTTGTTCCCACAAAACATGTCCTCTAAGCTAGTGTGGCTGAGTGGGATGGACTTCCCACCACCTCTATGGACATCTTTCTTTTCCTCACCCTCCCTCTTTCTCACCTCTCCTCCCAAATTTCTCCTATCCTCCAAATTTTGACAAATTTAAAGAAGACTAACCAAAAAATTAGAAAGTAAACTCAAATCACTAAAATGAGGAAAGAAAAAAGGAAAATTATTACCAAACTGATTCAATAAGGAATATAAAATATGAGCGCACCTGTAACAAAGAAATCAATTGAATTGGTTGTTTAAAAACTACACTAGAAACTTCTAAGCCCAGTTGACTTCAGTGTAAATCTATCAAACTTTTCATTAAGAAGCAGCATCAGTCAGTTATTCACAAACACTTCCAAAAACAAACAAAAAAACAAAAACAGAAAAAGAAAGAAAATTTCATAACTCTTTCCATGAGGCCAGTATCACCCAGAGAAGACAAAAGATGAAAATCATAAAAACCAGCCAACCAAACAAATATGTCCAATATATCATGAATATAGATGGAAAAACCCTCAGTAAACTACTAGCAAATAGAATCCAGCAACATATGAAAGGGATTAGATGCTATGATTAAATATAATTTATCCTAGGAATGCAAGGTTGGGCTTACATTAAAAACTCAATTAATAGACCACCTTATCAATAAAAAGATGACAAAAACCATATGATCATCTCAACAGACACTGAATAAACATCTGACAGAATTCTATCCACTCAAAAAAAGCAGTAAATTAGGAATACAATGCAATAATAAAACGTCAGTCTATTTTAGAAATAACCTGAACACACATTTTTCCAAAGAAGATATATAAGTGCCCAAAAGTGCAGGAGAGGATGTACAACATCATTAGACATAAGGGTATGCAAATCAATGAGATTTACGTCTCACCCCTAGGATGGCTAGAATTTAAAAGATAAACATAATAAGCATTGATGAGGACGTGGGGAAACTGAAACCCTAATGCATTGCTGATGGAACAGAAAATGGTATAGTCACTTTGGAAACAATTTGTCAGTTCTTCAAACACATAAACATAGAATTGTCATATGACCCAGCAAATGTTCTAGGAATATTGTCAAGATAAATGAAATGTACAGAAGAACTTGTACAGGATTGTTAGAGCAGAATTATTCATAATACCCACAAAATGGAAATAATCCAAATGCTCCTCAACTACTGAATAAATACATTCAGAAAATTAATATTTATTTAATATATTTGATAATCATGTCACATATAAATTTTTAGTGTATTTTTACAATGGAATGTTATTCAGCAATAAAAAAGAATGAAGTGTTGTGAGATGCTAAAACATGTATAAATCTGGAATATATGCTAAAGAAAGACTTAAGTAATCAAAGCCAACTTTTTGTACGAATCTATTAATAGGATATATATAGAATAGACATGTCTATAGATACAGATAGATTAGTGTTCAGGTCAGGGGCTGTTGGGAAGAAATAAGGAATGACTGCTATTGTGTATAAGATTTCCACTCAGTGTGAAGAAAATATTCTACAGTTGATTGGGGTGATGGCTACACAATTCTGAGTATGAAAAAAAAAATCATTGAGTTGTAAACTTTAAGTGTTTGAATGGTATGCCATGTAAATTATATGTGAATAAAGCTGTTATATTTAAAAAATGAGAGGGGCGCCTGGGTGGCTCAGTCGGTTAAGCGTCTGACTTCAGCTCAGGTCACGATCTCACGGTCCGTGAGTTCAAGCCCCGCGTCGGGCTCTGGGCTGATGGCTCAGAGCCTGGAGCCTGCTTCCGATTCTGTGTCTCCCTCTCTCTCTGCCCCTCCCCTGTTCATGCTCTGTCTCTGTCTCAAAAATAAAATAAACGTTAAAAAAATTTAAAAAAATAAATAAAAATAAATAAAAAAAATGAGAGAAAAAGATGGTTTTCACAAATATTTTGATTATAGAACCTAATGGAACATAGTCGACATTAAACTGAAGAATTAGGTATGGAAAATTCTAGTATACATCCTAGTATAGAGACATTCTCAAAAATTGGAATGGAAAATTCAGAAATAATAAGTTGGGAGGAGGTTTATTAAAAGATTCACCTTGGGCAGATTGAATTGGAGGGAGCATAAAATAATTTTATAAAGGGAGAGAGAAATGGGGGGAGGTGTGTGGGGCAAATGTAAATTTTCTTGAAGAAAGAAACAAGAGAGATCCAGAGATTTAAGGAATTCTAGCGTAGCAGAGTATAGATAGTAGGTGATGGGAAGTAGTTTAATATGAAAATAAAGTGGTAATATGGTATCTCAGACACCATGTTAAAGGTATTGAAGGATTTTCAGAATAGGATTGATGTGATCAGAATTACATTTAAGATCATTTCGGCTACAAGTGAAGGATGGATTAGGTCATGAAACTGAAGGTACATCAATTAGAAGGCTGCTGTAATAATACATGAGAGATTATGGTGGCCTGAAGTAGAATATTGCAGTGGAGCTGGAAAGAATAAACAGTCAAGAAACATTTGTGAGGGTGAATCGGAGACCTCAGTGATATGTTAGATACAACTGGTAAGAACTAGTAAGAAATCTGGTGTCACTCATAGGTTTCAGTCTTTTCTGCAGACGAACAGTGGACCAAAGAAACACTTGAAAAAGAACACCCAAAGAGGAACAAATTTAGGGTTTAAGGATAAAATTTCACTCAGATCTCTACCCTTTGAGTTTAAAATACCTGTCAGATATTTAAGTGGGAATTACCCAGGACCTTGGACCAAACTGTTATCCCAAAGTATCAGGATTACTTGTGGATATGTTAGAAAAGTAGAATCTCAAATAATGTTCCAGTACTACTGGGTCAGAATCTGGTGATTTGTATGCACCATTAAAGTTTGAGAAGTATTGCTCTAGTAGGATGTGGATATATGGGACCATATTTCAGCAGGAAAGTTTGAGTTGGAATTAAGGACATGGAAGTCAGTATCACATTATCGTAAATAAAACCATAAGTAATGGTGAAACTGTGTATCTTCAAAGAATGAAAAGTTGACCATCCATTCCACTATGGCGTTATGATTGATTGCATTTAATACCGATCATTTTAATTTTCAATACTTATAACCCCTAATTGCCTACTAAAAAGTACAAGGTTATAAAAAAGTCAATTTCATCAGAAATATAATTATTTTCTTGATTATTGTTTCTCCCCACAATGTATGACACACTATATCTAAGCATGGTTTGCTATTGTAACCACACAATGGCATCTCAGTAGTATTATTTATTAGAAATAAAAAAGATGTATACAGATATATTTTTTAGATTTCTGAAATCTTCATCATCAAACAATTTAAGCCAGGGCACCTAAAAATTCTCTTTTCCTACAAATCTGTTTTAGCACAAATTTACACCTGGCAGATAATTCACACAGAAAGTCAATGTTTAGAAAATTTATATATTTTAGAAGCATATCTTTTCTATAGGCCTAATTTATTCCTTTCTATAAATAATTTACTCCAGTGTGGTTTCACCCTTATATAGCCAATTTGTCAACCAAGACCTCATACCAGGCAGACACATTCAAAAAGCTGTGTCTAAACTTGTCTGCATTGTGTTTTCCAGCTTGATTCCAACATTTCAACCCAGGATGTTCACTCTGCCCTGAACAGTGTGAGTGCATTTAATTACAATCTGACATGTGTATTTGAGAGAAACAAAAGGCTGTGAACCAAGGGTGATGATTAACTGTTCTACTGGATAATTGCTTAAACTACTACTTATATTATGCTGCATTATCTCTTTTGAACAAAGTGATTATTGGCCTTTTGTGTAGCGATTATCCAATGTAAGTGCAATCTTGCTGTTTTAACTCTTGTCAGAGTTTGTGTTTAATGCACTTCCATTACAATGAGGGTGCAACTTTAGGTATTCTTTCTTCAGTTGGGAGCCCTCCCAGAATCAGTCTCTTGTAGCTTTGTTTCTCTACTTGGAATATGCAACCTCTTTTGGTATTCTCGAAGAAGGGAATTAAAGATGTAATGATACAGTATCCAGGAAGAAGATATGACTTTTATATGCATACCCACAGATGGCAAACACCTCCAATATTATGATTTATACGCACACACAAAATCAGCAAACTGAAACCAGGCTCTGAAAAGCTCTGAGAACAAAACTGATGTTAATAAATAAATAAATAAATAAATAAATAAATAAATAAATAAAAAGTAGTTTACTTTTTGACCTGGACAGTACTTACAAGCCAGATTTCATTCACGTTTGTATATACAGGAAAAGTATGCACAGTGGTTTCATGATGAGCACCTATCTTCGTTATAAGAAAAAAAATTTTTAAATCTCATCCTTTCAAAGTTTTAATATGTGTTTAGGTAATTATCAGCCTATAGAACTTTATTCCTCTCCAAAAAACTTCTCACCTTTCAAGCTTACACTTTCTCAGAAAAAAACTTCCATGATCCCATTCCAGGCAATTGATTTGAGTCTACTCAAAGATTTGCATAATTTCCATGAGAACTGCCTCTGATGAGACCAGAGAACATGCTATTTTAATGTTTTCCTTGAAGTATAGTTGATATACAATAAACTACACATATATGAAATGTATAACTCGGTTTTTCAGTAAGTATCCATCCTGGAAACATCTCCACAATTAAGATGAACATTTCACTTGTGTCTTAAAGTTTTCTTGTGCCTCTTGGTCATTCCTCCCTTGTGCTCTTTCTTGAAACCATCCACTCCAATTCCAGACACACACTGCTCTGCTTTCTAACACTGTAATTTCCATTCTTTTGACAATTATGTGTAAATGGAATGGTAAAATGTGTACTCCATCTGGCTTCTTTCGCTCTGCATAATTTGGGGGGGATTCATACATATTGTGTGTATCTATGTTTTATTCCTTTTATTGTTCATTAGTGTCCCATTGTGTGGATATACCACATTTGTGTCCTTATTACCTGTTGGTGGAGCATCTCTGTTATTTACAGTTTGTATCTATTGCGAATAAAGCTGCTATGAACATTTGTTTACAAGTGTGTACTGACAAGTGATTTCTTTTA
This sequence comes from Lynx canadensis, assembly GCF_007474595.2. Classification (NCBI taxonomy): domain Eukaryota; kingdom Metazoa; phylum Chordata; class Mammalia; order Carnivora; family Felidae; genus Lynx; species Lynx canadensis. Next base: position 56,593,542 of record NC_044320.2, on the reverse strand, counting down.
GGTAAATACCTAAGACTGAGATAATTGGATCATATGGTAGATATATGTAGATGGTTTTTAAAAACTGGCAAACCCTTTATGAAGGGGTTGTACCATTTTACAATCCCAGCAGTTGCATATATTGCTGCCAACTTCAAAACAGCTAGATGACAAGGGTTGAAGCAAAAATGTCAGTAGTATAATAGAAGTGATGAAATGATTTGCCTTTTCCATATTTGGAGACCAAGTTCCATTACAGTTTACTACTTCATTGGATCATACAAATATCCACCCAGTCTTGCCATAGTATATTTTGTATGGGAAATGTTACTATTCGTATAATAACTTTGTATGATGACAAATGTTAACCAGACTTATCATAGGGGTTATTTTGTAATGTTTAAAATTATTGAACTTGGTGCCTGGGTGGCTCAGTTGGTTAAGTGTCTACTCTCGATTTCAGCTCAGGTCATGATCTCATGGATCTTTGTGAGACAGAGCCCTGTTTTGGGCTCTGTGCTTATAGCGCAGAGCTTGCTTGGGATTCTCTCTCTCTCTCTCTCTCTCTCTCTCTCTCTCAAAATAAATAAACATCAAAAAAAGATATTGAATTGCTATGAAGTATACCTTAAATAGGCTGTTGTATGCCAATTATACTTCAATAAAAAAGCTGTTTTCAACACACACACCCACATACACACAAATCACCTTCTATATTGGTGAAAAATTATTTCCAAATCAAAAACTATCTCAAATTTGCGCTGACTAATTAAACCAGGGAAATAAATGTGCAGATTTGGTAGCACCCATTGATCTTTAACCAAAATTACAAAGTCATTTGTTCTTTCACAAATTCTATAAATTACAAATCTTTACATGATTTATTAAAATGTCTCCATATACTTAAGAGTAAGTGTCCATTCCAATTTAATGTATGGCTTCTGTCCATGACCATTGATTTATGGCTTCTTCCTTCACAAAGGTTAAGAAAAATCCTCCTTTGAGGACTTTTTCCCATAAAATATAAACTTAAGGAAGACTTTTTTGGCAGAGTCTCTCTTGTAAGGTATTCTCTTTTGTATTGGGGAGCGCATGGTGGGCTGCACATGGGTCGGGAAACAGGTTTTCACTACCACTTGCAAAAAATGGCAGAGAGGGAAGAACACTTCCTTATGTGTAGGTTACAATGATTTGATACTTGTTGGTTGTCAGTAAAAGTTCTGCAGTGGATATAATGCTCTTGACTCAACTGATTTGAAAACCCATCTTGACTCTTATACTCAAGCTACTGACAGAGCTTTTTATTAATTATGCCTTTACAAAAATAAATCAGATAGTTCTCTGTTGAGTTACCCTTAGGGATGTGTAAAACTCATGGGCATATGGGAGATTCAAGAAGCAGTAGCTTATTATTATGTCACTTAGAACATGATTCTTATGGACAGGGATTTTGTAAATAGATATATCTTTGTTTGAGTTCTATTTTAAAAACTCAATATTTAGTTATCTCTGTGTGGAGTTGTTCATACGCCACATCTTAGTTTCTTTGTTGTACAATGTAATATATTTTGTTTTTACAGGATTTTTTAAAACAAATTTTATAAAAATGTAAATGTTTATTTTCACAAGGTTGTTGGAAATAAGAGTGAGTGTAATGTGCCTGAAACACAATGCTTGGTGGGTAGTGAGAACTCAAAAATGGTAGCTGGCCTACTATGTCAGAGAAGAACAGTGAATTAGGGTTACAGCAGAAACCAGAAGGGGTTAGAGGAAAAAGAAAAGGAAGTCAACATCAGGCAAAAGATGGTTCAAGCAGTGTTCTGTAGGATAGTCCAGCCTCTGCAAAGTGGACAGAATAATGGTCATTATGCATTTGGTAGGGCATAAAAATTACCTGATGACCTGGCACAGCTACAATTCAAGATGACTTAGGCAGAATTCGTACGTGCTCCATAACTACTTCTTTGGACTAAATTTCCTATTTTCACTGACACTCCTCTCATCTCCTCCACTTATCAAAGCATTGATCTATCAGTCATATTTGATTTATAGAAATCCTTTGCAACTCATCTGCAATCAATCAGCCAAACCTACTTTTTTGGGGTTTTTTTTTGTTTGTTTTTTCTAGTGCTGCATATCTCCACATGATCTTTGTCCAGTTCTTAGAAGCATCACCAGGCAGAGGGGTGAGAGCTGGATCCTAACCTCAGTTAGCAGTGACATGGACCAGAGTATGTCTGCCTCTTCCCTGTTAAATGGGAGTAGTAATCAAGACAGCGCAATCTCATGGAATAGCATGGGCATTAGATATGATTACAGATTGGAAGCCCTATAAATGTCAGGCATTATTATCATTACCATCATCACATGGTGAATTTGTGATTCGTGGCTTTGCCTTAATTTCTTCAGGCCTTGATGTCTTCATCTGAGGGGGGAGAAAAGTTCTAAAGCCTGCCCTTTGCATTATCCTAAGTATCAGAAACAATGAGCATGGAGAAATGTTTCCTAAAATGTAAAGCATTTTATGTTAGTGAGCATTGCTGGTTACTTCAATAACTTTAATGGAAATGGGCCATAGATACATATATTAAAAAATTTAAAAACTATTTTGAGTGACAAATCAATCCTAATGCACAAAGCTTAAAAGGTAACCCATTATGTATGTGTGTGGTGGGGGGAGGTATATACATTTGCCCAGGATAATATCTGGTTAGGTCTACTTATGATAAATTTAAAGTTGTATCTTTTCCTTGACACTGCAAGTAAATCTATAGAATCTTTTTATTTTTATCTATGAAATATGCATGAATATGTTGTTGGTGTCACTTTGGAAAGCACTGTGCTATATAGGCTTAATCCTGGCAGCCTATAGTTAGGTGTTCAATTTACTTTAATGACTCTACTTTTAGATCAAATTATACATTACTACCCAAATAGCATTTGCTATTTCACATAGTAGAAGCTAGCCCTGACTTAGCACATTATTAGAATTCCATAAACAGAAAGTTTGAGTTTAGAGTTGAACTGTATCCAAAATTAACATAACCTGACAGACTTAAAATTAGTTCCTATAAATCTGTACATGTGGATACTTAACTTTAAGTTTGAATTAAAATGAAATTAAATAAAAATTCAGTTCTTCAGTCCTACAGGGTATATTTCATGTCCACAGCAGCCATGTGAGGCCAGTGGTTACCACACCGGTGAGAACAGATATAAAAATTTCCACCAATGCCAAAAGTTTTACTAAAGAATACTGCTAAGAGAAAGAGATTTGTAATGACATTGTACAAACATCCAGAAAGTTTATTGCATTTGCATATCCCCACCAAACCCTCAAGTTTAAGAAAAGGAGGAGATTTGTATTTAATTTTTAGCTTTACTGTGAATTTGTCTAATTTTTTGTAAGAAAAATGTGAGGATATCTGCCTCATTCTTTATTCTTGTACCTATAATCACATATAAAAATTATTAAAAAATATTTTAAATAGTGAAATTGCTGATTTGTATATGTCTTTATTTAATTTAACTTACTTAATTCTATCTTGCAAAAGTAATTTTCAAACACTCCATCTATTTCAATATTTAGATGCTGGTCAAATTATAATCTATCATTTTGATGTTAGACATATCAGAAGAACATTTACTTATTTACCATTTCTATAGATGAGACAACTAATAAAATTAAAGATAGTAACAGACTAAGTACTGCATTTTTATGATCAATATTTCCTGAAAAAAAACATCAAATGTCAATGAAATGCTCCACTGGACATTTTAACCTATTTTTATATCCTTAGAAACATTTAATTCATTGAGTTGTTCACCTGACATTTTTACAGATTGCTTTGATTGTAAAAATGTCATTTTAAAATGATGTTTTTACACTGCCTCGGTCTTAAAAATCAAATGGGGGATAATTCTTCATTTGAAGTTATTAAACATGGCTATAATCATAAAAATGTCATTTTAAGATAATTCTTCATTTGACCTTTTTTACACTTAGCTGCTCTTTTCTTCCTTAAAAGTCTGATATTAGAAATGAAAGTTAATAGAATTTGAAGACTGTACTTAAAAATTTAAATCAGGATTTCACTGCTAATGTTGCCATTGTCTTCAGGGAGTAGTTTTACTACTGATCCCCTAAACATTACAGTTCCGGGCATTATCGGTGGAATATGTATGTGCACGCATGCACGTGTGTGCGTGCGCGTGTGTGTGTGTGAACCAATAGTGACACCCAACCATGCTTACTTGTATCTTTCCATAAATAATCTATGACTTTTTACAACTTTCATCTCCATTACTACACTTTTGTAGTACATTACTCTCTATAGGCAAATCACACAATAGCCATTTTCTTTCAGTTATGGTGACTATGAATATGGCTTTGAAGTCATGTAATTGTGACAACTACTTACAGACAAGATCTACTTTGATGCTAACTCTATGCATTTTTGCACTATACACACACACACACACACACACACACACACACACATACATATACATCCTTGTACAGAAAGCACAAAAGGAATGAATGGTTCTCAGTATTAGTGTTTTTCAATGCCTTTTTAAAGGTATAATAACTATACTTATATTTAGTGTAAATAGAATAACAATAATAATAATAATAATATTTCAAGCCCATATTTTATACCCAGAACTGATGTGAGAATTTACACTGGCATTGATTGATTTTCATAACAATCCTGTAAGGGGTATGTTCTTGACTTACACCTAAAGACAGTGGATCCCAAAAGGAATAGAACCAGAATCTGAAACCAGACAGGCGGAAATACTAAAATAAATTATCTCTCTGGGTTTTTTTCTTAAACACTATTTGCATGCATATGGTGGTGTATGCAGAATTTTTGGAGTTATTATGGCAGGTAATTGGCTTCAGAAATGGAGATTCTAAGAAGGCATCTAAAAGCATCTTTCTTCTCCTTCTCCTATTTTGGCTACAAGCTATTCTCCCCTTGTAAGCCAAGCAGGCACTAGAACAGACAGGCAACTAGGACATAAGCAATACAAGAGAGACAATGATTTTAGGTTTTTTCTGCTCTGAAACCTTGGAGTCTCTAGAAACCAACATAGCCATCCAATGCAAGGATTTTCCTGAGGCAAATCTGGTGAGACTTTGGCCAATATTCACCACTGGATCCTCCAAAGGAAGGTTGATATAGAGCACCTTAACCTAACTCTTCTTCACTTCTCAGGGAATTGAGGAGGGTCAGAATAGATCATCTGAGTCTTTTTTTTCTCTTTAATTGAGAGAAGCCCAGAAGTCTCTTCCTAGTGTCTGAAGAGGGGACTAATGACCTACCTTCTACTATATTCCCAGTCCACAGTAGTTAGGCCGTCCTGGCCCTGCCATCCTTGACAGATTTTATTTAATGTTCCATAGCAGCTGGATCTGAGACCCATTGAGCCATCGGGGAGAAATAACAACGCAAAAAAAGAGGCCATTAGCTAGAAAGAAGAAGAAAAAACAAAAATTATAATAGTTCCTCAAGAAGAAGACCAGCCAGAAGCCTTCATAAACCTAAGTAACAAAACTACTAGGACTTGAGGAGATTTTAGTACACATAAGAAAATAAATCCCTGAGAAACTGAAAAAAAAGAGGGGAGAGATTTTAAAGTTAAAAAGCACTAGTAGAATATTGAAAAACAAAAAGATCATTGCTGAGACTCCGTTTGGTGTCTTGGAAGATCAATTTAAAGAGGTAAGAATGAAAGCAATCTCCCTGAAGAGAGTACTCAATCTGCATACTGAATAATCTTACATACTCTTAGGCATTTAGTAGTAAAATTCCTGAACTGAAAACCAAAGAAAAGAAAAGTTCTTAAGCTTTCTAACTGAAATAAAATCTACTTACTAAAAAAAAAAAAAAAAAAAAAAAAAAAAAATTACATCAGCATGGATGTAACTTTTAGGCTTAAAGCAGTGGGATGACATCTGTTAACTATGGGGAGAAAAGTTGTCAAGCCAAAAATAAAAGTATCATTTAACTATCAGGAAACTGTAAGCAGATATATACATTAAATAAGGATATATATTAACTACTTAGAAAAATGTACTTACCAAAGTGTGCTCATGAGACAACAAATAGATCAGAAAACAGACCACAAGATACAGAAAGCAGAAAAGGAAAGAAAACACAGTGAGTCTTGAAACTTTTTCTTATTTGTAATATCCTCCTACTGTAGTTTCACTATCTTTTGCTCTCTTTTCTGACCAGCTACCCGTACAGTGAAACCAAAGATAATAATAAGCTAAATGGAATGTGTAAAATAAGTGTTAATACAGAGCCTTGAAATTGAAGAGCCAGAGAAAACTGTAAGGGTCAGAAGTGAAAGTATTAACCTAAAACAGTTAATATAAAAAAGGAAGGGAAAGTGAGTAGCAAGATGGGGGTGGGTGAAAGTGAGATGGTAGAGGTAAGTATTGGGGACAGGATGTCTGATGGGGAATATAGTATTTTATTTTCATACACTACTCAAGAGAAGTGTTTGATTAGGACCACTTAGTATAAAATAACTCTAGTATAACAGAAAAGTACAGCAGAATTTAGAAATGATAAAGTAGAGAGTAAATAAGAAATATCGCCATGTTCAACTCAAAATATAATCAAAATGAAAAGAAGTAAAAGCAAATTTAATGCTTATTTATTTTTGAGGGTGGGGGGGAAGAGGGGAGGGACAGAGAGGGAGAAAGAGAGACACAGAATCGGAAGCAGGCTCCAGGCTCTGTGCTGACAGCTCAGGCTCACAAACCTCAAGATCATGACCTGAGCTAAAGTCAGAAGCTTAACTGACTGAGCCACCCAGGTGCCCTAAAAGCAAATTTAAAATAAAAAAAAAATGGAAGAAATAAAATCAAACTGCATCCTCGCATTAAAAGAAGTATGTTGTCAAATTCAATTAAGAAATTAAATCTTATTTTATGTTTGCTGTAGATTGTAAAATGGTTCAAATCTGACTCTTTCCTATATCCACACCAAAGAGGCAGAGTCATTTTCCCATTGCTTAAATCTATAGCTTCACTTAAAAGTACCAGTGCACCCACATAAAGGCTAGGTCTCAAAAGGTATTACACGTTGGCCTGTGATTGCTGTTAAGCCTCTGCTACAACCAAGACAACATGCTTGGGCTAGCCTGCTGGAGGACGAGACACATAATAAAAGTTGAGTTGTCCCAAGTTGCTCCGGTAGAGACCATCCTACATCAGACAACAGACAACAGACAACAGACCCCTAGGTAAGTGAGAGAAACCAGGCAAAATATGAACTCCCACTCATTTGCAGTCGAACAATGGACACATAAACAAATCTAGTGAGATCAGCCAACCATAGGCCAAAACAGCTAAATCCTGCCACAAAATTAGTGAGGTATGAATAAGCAATTATTATTGTAAAGCTCTGGGGTTTTGTGTTTCTTATTATGATGCATTATTATGCAAATAAAAAGTAAAAAAACTGTTTATAAGAAAGACACTAAAACAATATATATATATGATAAAGAAAGTTAGAAATAAAGGATTAGATGGGAGACACCAAGCATATGCAATAAAAAAGCAAGCAAGGAGGCTAGTATAACATTTAAAAAGTGGAGTCTAAAGTTAAAAACATTTATCAAGACAGAAAAAATACTATATGTAATTAGAAGGCATAACTTAAGAGTAAAACGTTATAATCATTAACTTGTATGCACCAAAGTAGATGATAAACTGCTATTAGAACTGCAAAAAAACCTTAATATGTAATATTAATGGGATATTTCCATATGCTTCTATCAAAACTTAATGGCTCCTGAAAGAAAAAAAAAAGTAAAAATGTAGAACATTTAATTCAATCAACAAACTTAGTTTGCTTACATATAGATTCTTAAATTCCACTTAATATATTTTTTTCCTTAAAGTTCTAAATTAAAAAAAATGATAATAATGATACTTTCAGTTTCTGCTTCTACATGTAAGGAGCTTAAGAAATTCTACCTTAACAAGTGAAAAAAGCTGAACAGGCTGAAAAATTAACCCTTCTCTAATCCATAAGAAAGGTAAAGACTTGGAGCAAACCACTGCCTCCACGATTTGAGAGACAGGCAAATACAAGGAGTGAAGTCTTACCAGAACAAATATTCAGGAGCAGAAGCCACCATGGGAACCAATGTCAGGGCAGGAAAACCTGACTGCAACTGATGAATTGCTGGAGGCTCAGTGTGAACAACTCTGAGAGCAAAAAATTCCAAGAGGACCGATCCAAATGGGACCCACATACTTTTGTGAGCTTAGTTCTAGGAGCACTACCTAGTACTCCCAGTAAATATTGAAGAAAAACACCTCATTCTTCCAGTGGGGGGAGGGAAAAGTAATCATTTTTAAATGATGACAAAGCCCTGTTTTTCCTAACCAGGCCTTCCCACTAGGGAATCTAGTTAACCAGAGCCTAAACTGCTGGGTACTATCACAGTCTGACTGACATGGTCAAGGGGAAATATCCAGCTCTAGCTCACCTTCCCATCCTGTCTCTCCTAAGGGTGGAGGAAAAACTGGGAGAAACTTGTGAAGTGCACAGTCCAAGGACATAGTTTCACCAAAAGACTGACAATTAATCGTAGAGCTATAGAAAGCAACCAGTACCCCCATACCTCATCACCACATTTCCAAAGGCCTATTTGCAGCATTTCATTTTACTCAGTACATCATGTCTGGCTATCCAGAAAAAATACAAGGCATACCAAAAGACAAAAAAAGACAGAATTTGAAGAGACAGAACAAGCATCCAAATGAGACATGACAGGGATGTTGAAATTATGGGATGGTGAATTTAAGACAACTATGATGAATATGCTACAGACTCTAACAGATATAGTAGACAATATGCAAGAACAAATGGGTAACATAAGCTGAGAGATGAAAATCCATGGGAAAAAAAAAACAAAAATAAATGTTAGAGATTAAAAACATTGAAAGAGAAATGAATACCTTTGATGGGCTTATTAGTAGACTAGACCCAAGTGAGGAAAGAATCTCTAAGCTTGATGGTATTTCAATAGAAACCACCAAAACTGAAAGGCAAAGGGAACAAAGACTGAAAGAAAGAAGAAGAAGAAGAAGAAGAAGAAGAAGAAGAAGAAGAAGGGGGAGGAGGAGGGGGAGGAGGAAGAGGAGGAGGAGGAGGAGGAGGAGGAGGAGGAGGAGGAGGAGGAGAGATGTTCAAGGACAGTGGAACAACTTCAAACAGTATAGCATGTGTATAATGGGAATACCAGAAGGAGAAGAAAAAGAGATGAAAATAAGAAATATTTGAAAAAAAAATCATGACTGAGATTTTTCCCAAAAGTGATGTCAGACATCAAATCACAGATCTAGGAAGCTCAGAAGATACCAAGCAGGATAAATAACAAAAAACAAAACAAAACAAAGACAAACAAGCAAACAAAACACTAGAGTAGGTATATCATTTTCCAACTACAGATAATCAAGAACAAGAAAAAATTTTGAAAGAAACTAGAGGAGAAAAACACCTTGCCTATGGAGGAACAAAGATATGAATTATATCTATCTTCCCAGAAACTATGTAAGTAAGAACACAGTGGAATGAAAGTATTAAGGAAAATTTAAAGTATTAAGGAAAAAAAAGAAACCTAGAATTCTTTACACTGGGAAATTATCCTTCAACAGTGAATGAGAATTTGAGAAAATTTGATGCCAGTAGACCAGCCATATAAGAAATGCTAAGGGGTGCCTGGGCTTAGTCCAGTAAGTGTCCAACTCTTGATTTCAGCTCAGATCATGATCTCACATTTTGTGGGATCAAGCCCTGTGTGGGGCTCTATGCTGACAGTGCAGAGCCTGCTTGGGGTTCTCTCTCTCCCCCTCTCTTCTTCTCCCTGAATTTATACTCTTTCTCTCTCTCTCTAGAAATAAATAAATAAACATTTTTTTAAAATGTTAACAAGAATTCTTTAGAAAGACAACATGTCAGAAATTAGGATTTCCATAAAGAAAGGAAGAACATCAAAGCTACAATAAGTGAAGGTAAAGCAAAAATAAGATAAAAACAGAGAGGGAGACAAACCATAAGAGACTCTTAAATACAGAGAACAAATTGAGGGTGGCTGGTGAGGGGGGGGGTGGGTTAGGGGGGGTGGGCTTAATGGGTGATTGGCATTGAGGAGGACACTTGTTGGGGTGAGCACTGGGTGTTATATGTAAGTGATGATTCATTAAATTCTATTCCTGAAATCATTATTACACTATATGTTAACTAACTTGGATTTGAATTAAAAAAATAACAAAAAGGTACTGAGCAAAATGAAAAGATAAAATAAGTGAAGGTAAAATATTTTTCTTTTTGATTGATCTAACATATAATAGTTTATTCAAAATGATAATAGCATAAATATATTCCATTAAATATACACACACAAATATACACATACATGTATTTATGTATGCTTATATATAAGTGAAACAAACGATAGCAATTATACAACGAATGGTGAGGGGAGGAATTAAGATTATTATTTTACATTATATGTGAAGCATATAGTGCTATTGAAGGTGGACTTACATTAGTTATGAATGTATAATGCAAACTTTAGGGCAACCACTAAAAAATAAGAAATGTAATTGATATATCGAGAAAAGAGAGAAAATGGAATCATATAAAATGCTTAATTAAAAACACAAAATGTAGAAAAAGAGTGAAAGACACAAATCTAGGGATAAAAATGAAGACAGCAAATTGAAAACAGTAGCAAATATGGTAGGTATTAATCCAAATATATCAAACATCACTTTAAACATCAATGGTCTAAAACAGCAAAAAAAGACACATAGCCAGAAAGGAACAAAGAAAAAACTCTTCTTGTATTCTTCTTGAATACAAGAAACCCATTTTAAATGCAAAAGACATGTACACAATAAAGTAAATGGATAGAGAAAAATATGCCATGTTAACACTAATCAATAGTATAAATGCGAGATTCAGAAGAGATTCACATCCATAAATAATTTCATTATAAAGATTAACAAATAGAAAATTTTAAAAAAGATCTTTGAATTCATCTTAAGAAATTAAACCAAAAAAGAAACAGGAAGTGGAAATATATCAGTATTTAAGGTGAAACCAATATAAAGTTATTAGAAAAATATAAAGACATTTAAAATGTTTAATCAGCACATGAGCTTGATTATGAAAAAAGATAACAATTCATAATATTTGAGGGGTGTCTGGGTGGCTCAGTTGGTTGAGCATCCGACTTAAGCTCAGTTCATGATCTCATGGTTCATGAATTCAAGCCCTATATCAGGTTCGCTGCTGTTAGCCTGTCAGCACAGAGCCTACTTTGGTTCCTCTATCCCCCTCTCTGCTCCTCCCCACTTGCTTTCTCTCTCTCTCTCTCTCTCAAAAAAAAATTAAAATTAATATTTGAAATGAGAGTGAAGACAAAAGCACACATAAAATGTGCTCAAATTAATTATAAGGAAATGTATGCAACTCTACAAAAATAAATGTAAAGCCTAGAAGAAATATGACTTCCCTGCAAATAAAAATATCAAAATTAACCAGAAGTGAAGCAAAAAACATAAATAAGCCAATTACCATAAGAGAGAAATAGGATTGCATAGCTACCAATGAAAAAGTAACCAGAACACTACCATTTCACAGTTGTTTTCTACTCATTTTCAAATTATCCATTTCAGATTGTTAAAGATGTAAAGCTCTCAAATTCATTTTCTGAATCCAATATAACTTTAAAATCAAATCTTAAACATCATATTCGATGATGGGAGATTGAAGGCTTTATTAAGACAAGGGTGTCCCATGTCACCACTTTTATTTAACATACTACTGGAAGTCCTAGCCAGAGCAATTAGGCAAGAAAAAGAAATAAATAGCCTCCAAATTGGGAAGGAAGAAGTAAAGTTATAGAAAAATCCCAGGAAATGGCAGATAACTCAATGCAAAGTATGCAAAGGATAGGAACAAACAATTCATGACCTACAAATTTAACAAATACATGAAGATATGTTCAAACCCACTAGATACATAGGGTAATAAAAAATCAAAATAACAAGGAAGTAACACTTTATTAACATTAGCTCGGCAAATGAAAATATGATAACATCTTATGCTGGCAGGAGTTTAGGAAACATGGTAGTGTCATATCTTGCTGGTAGAAATATAAAATTGTTACAGACACTGGGCATCTATTAAATTAAAATATACACACAGCATTGGCTCAGGAATTTCACTCCCGTGGAAATCTTAAAAACCCATTCATTATATAAGTACATGTACTGTGTATGGTGGTCAAAAATGGAAATAGACTGAATGTCCATTAATAGGAGAATAGTTGAATAATTCATAGTGTATCCATATTGTGGATAATTGTAGAACCATTAAAAAGAATTATTCTTTCAGAGTTCTTAGAGTGAAAAAATTTTAGGTGAGACTGTTAAGATGCAAAAACAGTATAAGATATTCTCTTTTTATTATAATTTTTTTCATTTTTTAATGTTTATTTATTTTTGAGAGAGAGAGACAGAGCATGATTAGGGCAGGGGCCAAGAGAGAGGGAGACACAGAATCAAAAGCAGTCTCCAGGCTCTGAGCTGTCAGCACAGAGCCCCACACGGGGCTTGAACTCACAAACTGTGAGATCATGACCTGAGCAGAAGTCAGATGCTTAACTAACTGCCTCAAATATGTTCTCATTTTTAAAACAAAGGCAAGAAAATTCCTGTGGGTGTGTGCTATATTTTAATATGAATTATACTCATGGTGATAAGTATGGAAGGATACAGAGTAGGTTTTAACCAGGTTTGGCATGACTATCTGTGTGAGGAAGAGAATGCGGCAGTAGGCAAATAGGAGAAGGAAAGAAAAGAAGTAAGCAATAGATAAATATTAAAAGGCCAAGAAGAGATGAATTAACTAACTTAAAAAGAAAATAAAAACCTTGGAGTGTTAACAGATCTTTACAGTAGCCCCAGGGTGAAATCACGCCTGTGCAAATAAGAGCATTAGTGATGAGAATGGAGAGGCTGTAACTGAGAGCTTCTGTAGCAACCAGATGCTCTCAGGTCATATTATTGACTAAACCTTTGAGGGAATTCAACAAATAATAGTACTTTTTCTCCCATCTAGTTTCTGAACTAAGTGAAGAGTAAGAAAGCAGAAAGTCAAGGACTGAACATCTATTTGTTATTCATTAGGAGAAAAATGGAGGTAAAAGCAAATGATAGTCCCAGAAGCCAATGGAACAATCGTTACAAAAAGAAGAGTATGTATATGTGTGCCTGTATGTGTATTATCGATAGTTTATGTATGAATGATAGAAATAAAATATACATAGAGAGAGATGCCACAAAGACACCAAGGAGAATGATAATAGATTTTAAAAATCCAGGTTTGGCAAAAAGTGGCTATTAGACACCTCTATGAATATGGTTTTAGTAGAGTGGTGGGAGATGTAAAAAAGCTCATTAGGCACAGAGTCAGTGAAAGAAGTGACTGCAAATAACATCTTTAGGAAGACTGCCAATAATATGAAAGAAAAATAGCAGTAGGAAAAGACCACAGATGGATCTTGACTGGGTTTCAGGAAACAACGTACAGAAAGGCAAGTCAAAGGGCCAGTATTTGGAATAGATATTTGGAAGGTAAGTTAGTTAATTGTTAGTGGAAACCACAGAATATATTCTGCATACTTCACTCAAAAAATTCACTAAGACCTTAACTTTTACCATGAGAAGCCAAAGTAGTCCTCATGATTGTTATTTTTGGATACTTTGGGGAGGATAAAGCAAACATGGAAAAGATAAATGTGAAATTAAATTAGGAGTTGAGTATATATGCACGTATGCATGCATTTGTACACACACACACACACACACACACACACACACATTCTGAAACAAGAAGATTGAGAGACAAAGCCCTCGATGCTATAAATGGCCTGAAGAAATTAGTTTAACGCCATAGACATTAGGAGGACAACTTAGCTAAAAGGTCTCAAAAGAAGTTATCTGATACAGTTTTCTTCTCATAGGTAGGAACAATATGATCTCCGTTAGAAAGATGAACAAATGAAACATAGCGAGTTTAATCAAATTGCCCACGTTTATGCAGCTGTAGCCAGCAGATGGGGAGGTCACGTCCATAGTCATCTTTGTACCTCTGCCACCACACCCTGCTGAACTCAATAAAATTTGCATTCCGACCAGACATTGTCTTCTTTATGTAGTTGTAATTGTATATCTCAGTACTTGTTATATGACCTCACAACATTTACATGGGTGTTTGCAAAACAGTGACTACTGTCCTCAAGAAACCTCCCTAAGGATGGAACATGACAAGCACAGCTATTTCCCGAGGTATTGAAAATACAGAGGACCTCTGAATGCTATAAGGCAAGGACCTTCCGATGAGATGAACCTCCTGAAATCAACATTAATATTCAAGACCTTAACTTTTAAGACTCTATAATAACCAACTGGATGCCAGAGATGTGGATTCATTAATTGGGACACCTTTTTTCCTTGGCAGCTCTTTCTCATACATCAAAACTGAATGATCACAATGAAAAGTGGTATAATTTAGAACTTTAAATCCATCGCTTTCCTTGCTTCATTTCTGTATGTAGCTTATCTGCTCATATTTGCACAGTAGTATTAATTACTGCTCTGGCAAATTACAAAAGGATTCCTGTGGAATTACATTTTACATCCACATGAATACCAAAACAATTCAGTATGATTCATATTCTAACAATGAGTACCCCAGGAATTCATAGTAATTGTGTCACTCACTGTAGCATGTTGCCAAACAATTATCATGTGCAGTTGATGAACATTTTAATAAATGCCATCATACTCTGTACTCAATTAAAACAATATCACTAATAATTAATATTAACATTATTCATATCAAGTTATGGCTGTGGGTATTGCAGGTTCTAGGAAATGACTGGAGAAATAAATGTTCATTTCAATACCATTTATAGTTTAGTCTGAAGTATTAAAATGTGATTTGCATAAAATACATGTATCATTTTCAATATAGCTGTAGCTGTAACTTAAGAAAGCAGCTTTCTCATCTGCTGAATTATTGAGAAAAGGAATGATTTTTTTAAAGAAAAACTAAAAATGCACAGATGAAGACGAATGCCTCATTTTTTATAGCTTGTTTTATCAAGAAAGCATTTAGAATTTGTTTATTGAATGATAAATGCATTTGTAGTCAGAATGAGCAGATAATGCACAAAAAATAAATATTAGATAAAATAGATCTATCCACTGTCTGAAAAAAATTTATTAAATTACTTAGGTTAAGTGATCTAAGATCCTAAAAATTGTCAACTGGGAGATGTGAACATTAAACTGCTTCAGTCATTAACATATTAATAAAACAAATTACTTTTTATGGGAGCTTCTTACTTTAAGGATGTTAAACACAAACCAGGCATGTTTTGATGGTGGGGCAAAAAGAAACAGTGTATTTCTATAAACAAATTTGCCATATACTCTACAATCCAAAGACATGCTTAGTTTTTATATAAACTTACTATCAAAAAGATGCCCCAGAATTGAAAGCCTCAATGATGCACAGACACCTGACTGCTGAGTAGTGTCTGTGAGAAATCTAAATATATCCCATCAGTTTGCCACCTTGAAACTCAGACGGGCACCAACTAGTTGCTCTTTCAGAAAGAATTCAGAGTGCCTGGGTGGCTCAGTTGGTTAAGCTTCCCACTTGGTTTTGGCTCAGGTCATGATCTCATGGTGATGAGATCAAGTCCCACACTGGACTCTGTGCTGAGCATGGAGCCTGCTTGGGATATTCTCTCTCTCTCTCTCTCTCTCTCAGCCCCTCCCTCACTTGTGTGCACACTGCACTCTCTTAAAAATAAACAAACTTTAAAATATATATATATATGTAAATATATATATAAATATATTTTGCTATCTTATTATATTCTGATAATGCCCCTTCTCTTTTTAAGAATCAATCAGTTCAACTGATTAAAGCAAAGTGATAATGAGACCTGGATTATGGATCATAGCTTTCCTCATTAGATATTTTTGGCCATGAAATGGATTCTTGGTCTTAGCTGGCCATGTCACAAATACTACACAATGAAGATGAATTGCCTTAGAACAAATATTCTGTTATCTGTTGGGAATATTTCTCAGATATATATATCAAATTCCTTGCAATATTGTATCTAGATTAGAGTTTTAAAGTACTTTTGAAGTATAATAGAATGTAATATGCCACAATACATAACAGGTTTAGTGGCACAATAAGATTAGAAAATGCTAATATATCCATTACACAATTGCTAAAGCTAAAAATGAATTCACTGGAACTTCAGCCTACTGGAGATGAAGAAATTAAAAAAATTTAAAATTAGGTGTTCTAGGAAATATTCCTCTTTTGATTATTGGGCAGGTGCTTCTGTGGAAAGAAAGCAAGCAAGTAACTGGACTCCTTGTAAACATGCTGATAACTCATCTCCTGGTATAAACTAATAGTATTTTCTAGGAGACTTCTGATACATGAAATGCCTTTTTTTTTTGCAGTGCAACCTTGGTTTAAGATTGCATACCATAAATAAAATATATGATCTATAGATTTATGAGGCATTGCTCTCTGAAGAATGTCATGTAAGCTATACAGATCTTTGGGGTACGAAATGGACATGTGTCATAACCTAAATTCATCCTAATCTCTTTATGAACTAACCTGAAAACTTCTTTAGGAACCCAATGTACAAACAGTAGGATTATGAGACCCTAACAAGAACGAAAAACCCAAAGAGCCACATGGGGTGCTCCACACATCTTCCTACATTATCTCCATTGTGTGCATCCTTAGTGAAGGGCAATACTGTGTAAAACATGTAGTTTATGTGAATACTAACCTCTGTGTTCCCTCATCTACATCTCAATGTCTTTCACAGAGGTCAAGAATTGGGTGCAGGGCAAAGATGGCATTGACATGTTTTTCAAACTACCCACATAAGTTTCATGTAACCACTTAGTTTCCGCAAGACTCTGAGTCCAAATCCCCATAAGATTTTTTTCTCAAAGTTTAGTGTCAATATCAGTGACCATTGGTAGGTATCTACAAATTCCTTAATGTTCTTTTTTTCTCAAAGTTATATATCTTTTTTTTTTTTTTTTTTTTTTTTTTTTTTACTTCTGGACAAAGTTCTATATTGGTTACTGTTAGGCCAAAGAAAATCAAGTACTAAAGAATTTAAACAGAATCTATTTTTTTTCTTTAACTTTAAAATTTATTTTATGTTTTTCCCCCCTGTGTTTTATCGAAGAATGATAACTAATCCTTACTATTCCTCCAAGCAAAGCAAGTTAATCACTCTCTACTCAAAAGTTTAGGCATCCGGCATGCCTGGGTGACTCGGTTGGGCGACTGACTTTGGCTCGGGTCATGATCTCGCAGCTCGTGAGTTCAAGCCCCACATGGGGCGTTGGGCTGACAGTTTGGAATCTGGAGCCTGTTTCAGATTCTGTGTCTCCCTCTCTCTCTGACCCTCCCCCACTCACACTCTGACTCTCTCTCAAAAATAAATAAATATTAAAAAAATGTTTAGGCATCAGTTTATGCTCCATTCAGAAAATACCTTTTCACTTTATAGATTCTCTTTAGTAGCAGAATTGTATAAAAGTCCTATGATCTGCCCCACCAGTTGTTCTCAACTCTCCTTTGTAGGAATTCCTACAGGAAACTCTCAACCTGCAGTAACCATGCTGCTTATGTTCCATGTCCAAAAAGACCTTTAAGTGCACAAAATTTCCACAGGTGACTGTGATAAGCATACTGCTCTCCACACACTTACACATACATGAACACACACACTCATTAGGAATATTTGTTCTGAGAAATATTCCCAACAGATAACAGAATATTTGTTCTAAGGCAATTCATCTTCATTGTGTAGTATTTGTGACATGGCCAGCTAAGACCAAGAATCCATTTCATGGCCAAAAATATCTGATGAGGAAAGCTATGATCCATAATCCAGGTCTCATTATCGCTTTGCTTTAATCAGTTGAACTGATTGATTCTTAAAAAGAGAAGGGGCATTATTAGGATATAATAAGATAGCAAAATATATAAGTCCATTTATAGCCATGTTTTATTTCATGGACAGAGATCCTGAGTTTAGTACATTTATTAGTGGGATGAAAAAAATTGTCTTGCACTGGATATACAATGAAATGTGACCCTTAAAATCAAGAAAATGTTCTTATATCCTCCATTTATTCTTTAACAATATATCTGGTACACCATTATCTTTGGGGGAGTCTTTAGTTATTCAGTATGAAGCCTCATTTTCTGAGCTAAAGGTTGGAGTAATAGTATTTATTTGAAATGTAAATGAAGACTTCCACCAAGGAATGTATGTTTCATTTTGCATTT
This sequence comes from Lynx canadensis, assembly GCF_007474595.2. Lineage (NCBI taxonomy): Eukaryota > Metazoa > Chordata > Mammalia > Carnivora > Felidae > Lynx > Lynx canadensis. Next base: position 56,575,099 of record NC_044320.2, on the reverse strand, counting down.
GTCTCTAATCAGAATGTCCTATGAATAATGTAGTTTGGCACCAATATTCTCATTAAGCAAGTTTCCCATTATTGCATTTTCTGATTATAATCTCCTCGTTAAACTTCCTTTACTATTCCTGCTGATAATCATTTATATGCTTAGGTCTTCAGTTTTAATCTGAACGCGCACGCGCGCGTACACACACACACACACACACACACACACAGATAACCTCCTGTAGATGAGAATCAAATTATATTGATGACCAGATGTCCTTTAAATAAAGGGTTGTTATCCATTGTGTGTCCAAGAAATGGCATGGAGTTGAATTGTCAGACTGGGCTAAAAGAGAAAATGAGTTGCAAACTAGTCTCAATTTATATCCATCTACGAGGCAATTTCACAATTATACTTGATTGACAGAACTGGCCAAGAAAGAAACAGAACCGGCAGAAGAAACAGGAATAACCGGAATAATTTTGTGTTGTTGTTGTTGTTTTCTTTTTTTTTTCCTTTTGCTTTTACTTAAAAAAACCATAGAATTATACATTAGAATTTGCAAAGGACTTTTAGAGACACATGTTTCAGCTGTATGAGACCTCAAAAGATGTGCTTTCCATAATCAGAATACAGATTTCAACTGTATAACTCTTTAAAAAATAGGTCTTCAGACTTTTTAGAAAGGAAATTAGTTTTGTATCTCCTTGAAACCTTGAAAGAAGAGGTGGCTGAGTTAAGGAGTGATGATAATGAAGTGTCAAAAGTAAGCTGGAAGGACAGTTCTCATTCCTAGACACTTACCTTTCTTCCTGAGGTTCCTACAAACCATCTTTGAACCATAGGAAAGAATTTATTAATCAGGGACCATTTTCTATCCCTCAATAGAAGCAAAGATACTCAGCATGCCCTGTATAAGAGTGAATCATATATATGTATCATCAATATGTTAAAGGCATAGAAAAGATGTAAAATAGATAACAACTACCTTCAAGAAGAGATTGAAAGAATGGAAGATTTTCATAGTATAGTGAAAATATTTCTTTGTTATTTAACTATTTTATAATGCCTTTACACTTTATATGATTACAAAGCAATACATTATTTTCTTCACGTTTTATATGCTTAAAACTTCTATTAACTGGACTTTTTATCTAAATTAGCACAGATTTCCAAAATTTCCTAACAGATAAAATTTTCCACATAAATCATATTAAATATTTTGTATGCTCTTCTTGAAAACTCTCCAAGTTTTTTTTTATGTTGGGTTTTATTAACATTGTCCAGAATTAGATATGGCCCATTGTAAGCATTGCACAAGTATTGACTGAATAAGATTATGTATCTCTATGTGGACTTTTATTTTTTATAAGGAAAATGATATGTATTTCGGGCAGATTTTCAAAAGAATGAAGTTGAGAAGATAGGCTTTCCATAGAACTTGTTTGATTTCATATAAGTTTAAAAATAACCTGCCAACATTAAGCAGGGGTGGTTTTGGGTAATGTAAGTGTTATTCCATGATTGGAGTATGAAGAGCCTTATTCTTCCAGATTTTTCATTCCTAAAGCAGTTGCTAATTCAAAAACACCAGGGACATACCCAGTGTTTCCCTTGCTGTTAACCTTTACTCAAAAGGTTTAAAATTCAATACCATTGCATTGACTGTTATTAATATCTTGTAATTAATATCTTGACTGTTTTCTTTATGAAAAATATTGTAGAATATTCTTCATAAGCATGTCAAAAACCTGCAATGAGCACCTATTGTACTCAAGAATCAGGCTTAGGGGTATAAGGAGATGAAAAGATGTTCCTTCCTTAATAAAAATATTTCACCACTTACTGAACTCAGGTGCTAGGAGTTTTGCTAACCTCTTTCAGTGAATTATTTAATCCTTATAATGCTGCTCTAAAATAAGGTGGTGTGTTTATAGATGAGAGAGGAAATTTGGGCTTGATGAAGTTAAATAACTTGCTCACATAAAAATGGGAGAGTTGATCTTTCTTACTCCAAAACCCATTTTTAATTTACATTCCACACATAACTTACATATTTTCATGAATCTGTTCATTTGGATATAGGAAATTGCATTTTAAGAATATTCACCCAAGTTCTTAATCCACACAGCACTGCTCCCATACCCAACATGCAAACAGAAATAATACAAAATAGAGTATGTTGACGGTCATATCCATGATACAAGTGTCTCCAAGAGCATAGAAAAGGAGCACTGCTTGGACTTAACTCTCTAGTACCTGGAGGAGCAGGAAAGAGAGGAAGATTGTTCAGAGAAATGAAATGCTATGATCAATTGTGTAAGGACAGGAAATAGATGAGAGTTCTCAACTTTTTAGTAGACATTTCTGAGTGGTGCTGGGTAATATCTTGGAACTGGCTGCACATGACTTTTGGATGGTAGGTGGGAAATTTGCCTAGGGTGTGGGAACAAGTAAAATATAAGTGAAGCCAGTGGTTGATTTCAGCAGAAACAGATTTTTATCTTAGTTCTTGTAGGTTATTATAACAAAATATCACAGACTGGGTAGCTGATAAACATCAAACATTTCCTTCTCACAGTTCTGGAGGCCGGGAAGTCCAAAATCATGGTGCCAGCAGATTCAGTGTGGTGGCTCATGAGGGCTCACTTCCTGGTTCATACACAGGTGCTTCTCGCTTTGTCTTTACAGGTCAGGAGGGGCGATGGATATCTCAAGAACTGCCATTACAAAAACACTAATCCCATTCATGAGGGCTGTACCCTCATGGCCTAATTACTTCCAGAACACCCTACTTCTTAACACCATTGCATTGTACATGAGGATTTCAACCTGTGAATTCTGGAGGCATATACTCATTCACACCATAGCAGATTTCAAGATGGAAATTTGCATACAGGACGTTCATTAGGAAGGATGAACTTAGCAACCATACCTAAAGCACTAAGGAAAAGAGGGAGAAATTTAACTGTGATACAGTTGCAACTAATATCCCAACCACTAGCATATGTTGCACTGAGGGCGGGATGGCCCTTTAAAGTTGTCCCAAATTGACAGAAGATACTCAGGACTTGAACGCCAGCATTGACTAGTCATTTGATGCAAACTGCCCCTGAGGAAGAGGAACAGCTTTTATGAGGCAGCACCTTAAAGTGAGGGTAATGCCAAGAGAGGAATCTACCTGTGAGCTTTCAGCAGTCAACACTCTATCATTGGAAGGATGAGTGACTTGGTCCTAAAGGAGGATCTTGGAGGTGTACCATAGTGTTGATTGTAGTTTACCCATGTGCCGCTTAGGTCCATGTGCTTTATGTGGTAAGTTTGTCCCATCTTGGGAAGCTCCTCCTGTATTGTGGCCAGTCTTTTCCTGGGGCACATTATTAAAAGTATGTTTAGTAGAAAATATTGAGCCCCTAATCACCATGCTATTTTCAAGCTATAGCTGCTGAATTTGTCCATTTGTCATTATGTTGAGCAGGGAAATGCCAAATGGTATACAAGTAAACCACCTGGGTGCCAAACATATGCTTTCTTGACATATCCAAGATAATCATCTATGCCCATGAATCCACATACATTATCACTTCAGGCCACTTCTCTTTCCATGCAATGTTTAAGGTCTAGTCCATGAAATGTGGATTGCCCATTAGGGAGATCTATCCACTACTGTCTTGCAAACCACCCTGGAGTTTAGCTGCATCACAGCAGTTATCCATTTTCAGCTCCAACCCCAAAACCAAGCCAATGTATCCATGTACCAAGATTGTTTTGTTTTCTGCCAGCTGGTCATAAGGGACATAATCCCACAGAGGAGTGAGCTGAGAAAGAGGCACCAGTGTAATGATCATGGTGGATCACAAGGGGATCTAGACAATCTGCTCATAAAGTTTACGCCTGTGCCTATTGACTCTTCACTTCTCTAGTAACGTCTATCATATGATAGATTTCTGTTAGACATGCCTGACCTTATGACATGGTGGGTATGACAAGAGCCAGCTAATTATGGACAACTCTGGCCACATGGTCCTTCTCATGTTATCTGTCTCTAGCAAGGTTCAATAGCACTTCAAAAACCATTTTTAAAATGGAATGAAACTCTCTGATGCACATGGCATGGCCTTGTGCCAGAATTCTAGGGTCTATAGTATATCTTGTAATTTTTCGGCAGGGGCATTTCTTAACTCAACATAATATTTTTCCCACTGCAACACATCAAATTCCATGGGTTCTGTTGAGTTATATGGCCAAAGCAACAGTGATGCTTTCACCCAACCTGGACCTGCTAGGAATTCTTTCCAGAACTGCCCTTCCTCATAGCTGGCAGTCTTCATTATTGTTCAGTAAAAAATCAGAAATACACTCCCACATGTGGTGTATGCTGCCTTCAGTACCTGAAGAAGTCTTTTAGATACTGAGCTTCTTTGCTAGTGGTGGGACATAAAAGATGAGATAATTTTTGGAGAGTAAGTCCTGCCATGCAGTGGATCACTGAACCTATGACAAAAGTACATTGATGTGGCAAGACCTTCAATCTTCACAGAGTTTTCTTCCACTGTCTAGAATATATGTTCTTTATCAAGGCCTCAAATTTAGTTGATATATTGCCATTATCTAGCTGGATTAACATAGTATCTTTGAGATAGTGGACCAAAGTGGTATTTTGCAGAATATCCGTATGGCCCAAATCTTTTTAAACTATATAGGACAGAAGGCTAGAAGGTTAATCTAGCTTTGAGACAAAACCATAAAAGTATTCTGTGGTCTATTCCACATAATATAAGCTACTTCTTGCTCTCCTGCCTGATAAGGATGAAAAACTAAGCTTTCACCAGCGCAATATCTGTATACCATGTACTTAAAGTCATATTAATTTTCCCTGGAAAACAGCTGAAAATGAGGCTTCTCTCTGGATGAATTTGTGGTAGCCCAATGACATCTTCTAGGATTCACATTGGTTTTTCCTTCCCTATTATGATAATCCTTCTTCACAGGCTAAGTGACTAATATGGAGGTTCTTCTAACTACCAAGTATAAATATTATATTCATACTGAAAATGATAACTGATGTGTCAGTGACCCCACTGTACTCACTGTGAGCTAGAGTTGGGCCAGACCTCTATTACAAGGTTCATCTATGTATTTCTCTAACAGGAAATCCATAACAAGACTTCGGGCACCTAGATTTCAATAAAAACTTTTCCCCAGTATATGGCTATTCAAGTAAATAGCCTTTGAGTTACACTTGGGGGAAACATTGCTGTATACACGCACTATGGTATTGTACAGTCTTTCCTTTTGGTAATCTGGTTTCTCCTTCAGTTAATGGGTTCTGGATGATAGAAACTCAGGTTCTGAAACTGGGCAAGCGTTCATAACTTTGTGTTTAAGTCTATCTTTCTGTTCTTGATTTCTTTTCATAAATAGGTTTTGCAATACCCTCAGTTGTTTCTCATCTATTGTGCCTTTTTGAATTACATGTTCTAATAACCAAATCAAAGCTCTATAAATGTCAACCCTCTTTGCTATAGACTAAAAATCTGTGTCCTCCCCAAAATTTGTAATCCCCACTGCAATGGTATTTGGAGGTGTGACCCTCAGGAAGCCATGAGGGTAGAACCCTCTAGAATGGGATTAGTGGCCTTATAAAAGAGACCTCGGAGAGCTCCCTCATCCTTTCTGCCATGTGAGGGAGGACACAGCAAAAGATAGCATTTATGGACTAGAAAGTTGATTCTAACCAGACACTGAATCTACTGATGCCTTGATCTTGGACTCCCCAGCCTCCAGAACTGTAAGAAATTACTTCTATTGTTAATAAGCATCAAGTCTATGGTATTCTGTTATAGCAGCCCAAACAGATTAAGATATCTTTGAACTGACACTCTGCTCCTGTTTCTCATAACAATAATTTCTCACATTACTTTTGACAATTAAGGACTGCTTAATTGTTTCCAGGAATTCTGAGAACATCTCCCATTGTTCTCAGAGAATCAAATTCTGTAACAGAATCCCTTACTATCAGTTCTGTCCTACACAGGACAATCACAACTGAAATTCACACCGATGCTTAAAACTACGTAATAGAGGATCCACCAGTACTTTGCTAAATGCAACCTCCTTCAGGTTTCTGGAGGTTCCTTTCTGCTGATCATAGTTTCTAGTGTGTTTCTCAGCCTAACGTCACTTACTCACCCTAGTATGACTATGTCTTTTGTTGTGTTATTCCACCCTCTCTCATAGCAGTCTGTCATATCTATGTCACTTAGCCATGAGAATACTATGAGACAAGAAATAGTGAGGATACTATTTCTTCAAATGTCGAAGAACCACCCTATAAACTTGTTAGCAATGGAACCTGGAAATTTTGCATAGAGATGCTAAAACCTGTATTATGTAATAGTGTTTCCATGTTGAAACTCAACCTTTTCATGACTATCCATTTCCCCACAATCAACACCCTTCAAGATTTAATCTCAAATACACTTTCCTGGCTCCTGCCAGTACATGTAGATGGGTCCCAGTGTTCTTTAGTGTTCAGTTCCTTTCTTCCTATAGCAGGCTCAACATTCCTCCATCACTTTATGTTGTGATTGACCTTAATTATTAATCTGTCCATGGAAGAAGAACGGTCTTCCTAAAGGAAGTGCATTTTGTGTTGGAAGGCATATGCCATTGCATTATTTTCAAACAAAGAGGAAGCCTAGATTTAACAGTAAAGAGTCAGCACTTCTGAAGTCCTAGAGGGTTTAGGGGAATTTGAGGTTTCAATATTGTGTACCATATGGTCACAGAGGTTCTCATCACAAGCCTCGGAGTCCCACTTATTCCAAATAAGGGTCTTGTCTTGTTATAGAGGAATGGACCTTTATTAAGACAAAATTGCCACAGTAAGAAGCCAAACATGTTTGAAGATGTGCTAATTTTAAAACTAAGCCTGCCCTTGACCCTTTGCTTTATCTGCCCTCAGACCTAAGGAATTTATAATCTCTTTATATGCTACAAGGAAGCCTACTAACTTACATTCTGCCTTAAACTGATAATTAATTATCCTAAGGCTTTCTTTGACTTTCCTCCATGATCTCATAACACCCTGCAATAACATCTGATTCCACTGTCCTTATAATTTCTACATTTTTGAAACTTTCCAAGGCCAAAGATGCTGTATCAGTTAGTACGCTCTCTTCCACTGGTATCCTATCCAGTTTACCACTGAACTATTAAAAATTTTTAATAACTACACTGCTATAATATCCCAGGGGTTATCACTATTCTTCTCCAAATCTACTTAGGGGCCTATTGTTTAGGACCTCTCCTGGCACCAAATATCATAACGTAGGTTCCCCAGAAATAGAATCTGAGAGAGATTTGCAGAGAAGACATAAATAATTTTAGGCAAAGTGAGAAGTTGAACTACAGTGCAGTTGCAGCAGGTGTTTCAGCCAACCCTACATGGAGCTTTGATGTTGGGATAGTTCTTTTGAGATGTTCCAAGTTGAAACAAAGAGGCCATCTTTTACACCTTCATATCAATCAGGTATTAGTTATCTACTGTCCCAGAGAAGGGACATTACTTTGACTGAAGCAGTTTTCTTTAGTCAATGGAATTTCTGGAGAGAAGCTAAGCTGTCTGCCGTCAGCAATCAAAATATCTCTGTCTTGAAGGGGATCTGGCTGGCACAGCAGAGCATTTAAAACATAGACTAACTGGAGGCGCAGGAAGATGGCGGCGTAGGAGGACGCTGGGCTCACCGCGCGTCCTGCTGATCACTTAGATTCCACCTACACCTGCCTAAATAACCCAGAAAACCGCCAGAGGATTAGCAGAACGGAGTCACCGGACCCAAGTGCAGACGAGAGGCCCACGGAAGAGGGTAGGAAGGGCGGCGAGGCGGTGCGCGCTCCACGGACTGGCGGGAGGGAGCCGGGGCGGAGGGGCGGCTCGCCAGCCAAGCAGAGCCCTCGAGTCCGGCTTGCAAAAGCGGAGGGGCCTGACGGACTGTGTTCCGACAGCAGGCGCGACTTAGCCTCTGGGAGGTCCTAAGTTAACAGCTCTGCTCAGAAAGCGGGAAGGCTGGAGGACAAAGGGAGGGTGAGCTGCGGAGCCCCCGGACGACAGAGCTCAGTTTGGCAGGGAACAAAGGCGCTCGCCAGCGCCATCTCCCCCGCCCATCCCCCAGCCAAAATCCCAAAGGGAACCGGTTCCGCCAGGGAAATTGCTCGCTCCGCGCAAACACCCAACTCTGTGCTTCTGCGGAGCCAAACCTCCGGCAGCGGATCTGACTCCCTCCGGCTGCCACAGGGCCCCTCCTGAAGTGGATCACCTAAGGAGAAGCGAGCTAAGCCTGCCCCCCCTCCCGCCGTGCACCTTGCCTTCCCACCCCAGCTAATACGCCAGATCCCCAGCATCACAAGCCTGGCAGTGTGCAAGTAGCCCAGACGGGCCACGCCACCCCACAGTGAATCCCACCCCTAGGAGAGGGGAAGAGAAGGCACACACCAGTCTGACTGTGGCCCCAGCGGTGGGCTGGGGGCAGACATCAGGACTGACTGCGGCCCCGCCCACCAACTCCAGTTATACACCACAGCACAGGGGAAGTGCCCTGCAGGTCCTCACCACACCAGGGACTATCCAAAATGACCAAGCGGAAGAATTCCCCTCAGAAGAATCTCCAGGAAATAACAACAGCTAATGAGCTGATCAAAAAGGATTTAAATAATATAACAGAAAGTGAATTTAGAATAATAGTCATAAAATTAATCGCTGGGCTGGAAAACAGTATACAGGACAGCAGAGAATCTCTTGCTACAGAGATCAAGGGACTAAGGAACAGTCACGAGGAGCTGAAAAACGCTTTAAAGGAAATGCAAAACAAAATGCAAACCACCACAGCTCGGATGGAAGAGGCAGAGGAGAGAATAGGTGAACTAGAAGATAAAGTTATGGAAAAAGAGGAAGCTGAGAAAAAGAGAGATAAAAAAATCCAGGAGTATGAGGGGAAAATTAGAGAACTAAGTGATACACTAAAAAGAAATAATATACGCATAATTGGTATTCCAGAGGAGGAAGAGAGAGGGAAAGGTGCTGAAGGGGTACTTGAAGAAATTATAGCTGAGAACTTCCCTGAACTGGGGAAGGAAAAAGGCATTGAAATCCAAGAGGCACAGAGAACTCCCTTCAGACGTAACTTGAATCGATCTTCTGCACGACATATCATAGTGAAACTGGCAAAATACAAGGATAAAGAGAAAATTCTGAAAGCAGCAAGGGGTAAACGTGCCCTCACATATAAAGGGAGACCTATAAGACTCGTGACTGATCTCTCTTTTGAAACTTGGCAGGCCAGAAAGAATTGGCACGGATTTTCAGGGTGCTAGACAGCAAAAATATGCAGCCGAGAATCCTTTATCCAGCAAGTCTGTCATTTAGAATAGAAGGAGAGATAAAGGTCTTCCCAAACAAACAAAAACTGAAGGAATTTGTCACCACTAAACCAGCCCTACAAGAGATCCTAAGGGGGACCCTGTGAGACAAAGTACCAGAGACATCACTACAAGCATAAAACACACAGACATCACAATGACTCTAAACCCGTATCTTTCTATAATAACACTGAATGTAAACGGATTAAATGCGCCAACCAAAAGACATAGGGTATCAGAATGGATAAAAAAACAAGACCCATCTATTTGCTTTCTACAAGAGACTCATTTTAGACCTGAGGACACCTTTAGATTCAGAGTGAGGGGATGGAGAACTATTTATCATGCTACTGGAAGCCAAAAGAAAGCTGGAGTAGCCATACTTATATCAGACAAACTAGACTTTAAATTAAAGGCTGTAACAAGAGATGAAGAAGGACATTATATAATAGTTACAGGGTCTATCCATCAGGAAGAGCTAACAATTATAAATGTCTATGCGCCGAATACCGGAGCCCCCAAGTATATAAAACAATTACTCATAAACAGAAGCAAACTTATTGATAAGAATGTGGTAATTGCAGGGGACTTTAACACCCCACTTACAGAAATGGATAGATCATCTAGACACACAGTCAATAAAGAAACAAGGGCCCTGAATGAGACATTGGATCAGATGGACTTGACAGATATATTTAGAACTCTGCATCCCAAAGCAACAGAATATACTTTCTTCTCGAGTGCACATGGAACATTCTCCAAGATAGATCATATACTGGGTCACAAAACAGCCCTTCATAAGTTTACAAGAATTGAAATTATACCATGCATACTTTCAGACCACAATGCTATGAAGCTTGAAATCAACCACAGGAAAAAGTCTGGAAAACCTCCAAAAGCATGGAGGTTAAAGAACACCCTACTAACGAATGAGTGGGTCAACCAGGCAATTAGAGAAGAAATCAAAAAATATATGGAAACAAACGAAAATGAAAATACAACAATCCAAACGCTTTGGGACGCAGCGAAGGCAGTCCTGAGAGGAAAATACATTGCAATCCAGGCCTATCTCAAGAAACAAGAAAAATCCCAAATACAAAATCTAACAGCACACCTAAAGGAAATAGAAGCAGAACAGCAAAGGCAGCCTAAACCCAGCAGAAGAAGAGAAATAATAAAGATCAGAGCAGAAATAAACAATATAGAATCTAAAAAAACTGTAGAGCAGATCAACGAAACCAAGAGTTGGTTTTTTGAAAACATTAACAAAATTGACAAACCTCTAGCCAGGCTTCTCAAAAAGAAAAGGGAGATGACCCAAATAGATAAAATCATGAATGAAAATGGAATTATTACAACCAATCCCTCAGAGATACAAACAATTATCAGGGAATACTATGAAAAATTATATGCCAACAAATTGGACAACCTGGAAGAAATGGACACATTCCTGAACACCCACACTCTTCCAAAACTCAATCAGGAGGAAATAGAAAGCTTGAACAGACCCATAACCAGCGAAGAAATTGAATCGGTTATCAAAAATCTCCCAACAAATAAGAGTCCAGGACCAGATGGCTTCCCAGGGGAGTTCTACCAGACGTTTAAAGCAGAGATAATACCTATTCTTCTCAAGCTATTCCAAGAAATAGAAAGGGAAGGAAAACTTCCAGACTCATTCTATGAAGCCAGTATTACTTTGATTCCTAAACCAGACAGAGACCCAGTAAAAAAAGAGAACTACAGGCCAATATCCCTGATGAATATGGATGCAAAAATTCTCAATAAGATACTAGCAAATCGAATTCAACAGCATATAAAAAGAATTATTCACCATGATCAAGTGGGATTCATTCCTGGGATGCAGGGCTGGTTCAACATTCGCAAATCAATCAACGTGATACATCACATTAACAAAAAAAAAGAGAAGAACCATATGATCCTGTCAATCGATGCAGAAAAGGCCTTTGACAAAATCCAGCACCCTTTCTTAATAAAAACCCTTGAGAAAGTCGGGATAGAAGGAACATACTTAAAGATCATAAAAGCCATTTATGAAAAGCCCACAGCTAACATCATCCTCAACGGGGAAAAACTGAGAGCTTTTTCCCTGAGATCAGGAACACGACAGGGATGCCCACTCTCACCGCTGTTGTTTAACATAGTGCTGGAAGTTCTAGCATCAGCAATCAGACAACAAAAGGAAATCAAAGGCATCCAAATTGGCAAAGATGAAGTCAAGCTTTCGCTTTTTGCAGATGACATGATATTATACATGGAAAATCCGATAGACTCCACCAAAAGTCTGCTAGAACTGATACATGAATTCAGCAAAGTTGCAGGATACAAAATCAATGTCCAGAAATCAGTTGCATTCTTATACACTAACAATAAAGCAACAGAAAGACAAATAAAGAAAATGATCCCATTCACAATTGCACCAAGAAGCATAAAATACCTGGGAATAAATCTAACCAAAGATGTAAAGGATCTGTATGCTGAAAACTATAGAAAGCTTATGAAGGTAATTGAAGAAGACTTAAAGAAATGGAAAGACATTCCCTGCTCATGGATTGGAAAAATAAATATTGTCAAAATGTCAATACTACCCAAAGCTATCTACACATTCAATGCAATCCCAATCAAAATTGCACCAGCATTCTTCTCGAAATTAGAACAAGCAATCCTAAAATTCATATGGAACCACAAAAGGCCCCGAATAGCCAAAGGAATTTTGAAGAAGAAGACCAAAGCAGGAGGCATCACAATCCCAGACTTTAGCCTCTACTACAAAGCTGTAATCATCAAGACAGCATGGTATTGGCACAAAAACAGACACACAGACCAATGGAATAGAATAGAAACCCCAGAACTAGACCCACAAACGTATGGCCAACTCATCTTTGACAAAGCAGGAAAGAACATCCAATGGAAAAAAGACAGCCTCTTTAACAAATGGTGCTGGGAGAACTGGACAGCAACATGCAGAAGGTTGAAACTAGACCACTTTCTCACACCATTTACAAAAATAAACTCAAAATGGATAAAGGACCTAAATGTGAGACAGGAAACCATCAAAACCTTAGAGGAGAAAGCAGGAAAAGACCTCTCTGACCTCAGCCGTAGCAATCTCTTACTCGACACATCCCCAAAGGCAAGGGAATTAAAAGCAAAAGTGAATTACTGGGACCTTATGAAGATAAAAAGCTTCTGCACAGCAAAGGAAACAACCAACAAAACTAAAAGGCAACCAACGGAATGGGAAAAGATATTTGCAAATGACATATCGGACAAAGGGCTAGTATCTAAAATCTATAAAGAGCTCACCAAACTCCACACCCGAAAAACAAATAACCCAGTGAAGAAATGGGCAGAAAACATGAATAGACACTTCTCTAAAGAAGACATCCAGATGGCCAACAGGCACATGAAAAGATGTTCAGCGTCGCTCCTTATCAGGGAAATACAAATCAAAACCACACTCAGGTATCACCTCACGCCAGTCAGAGTGGCCAAAATGAACAAATCAGGAGACTATAGATGCTGGAGAGGATGTGGAGAAACGGGAACCCTCTTGCACTGTTGGTGGGAATGCAAATTGGTGCAGCCGCTCTGGAAAGCAGTGTGGCGGTTCCTCAGAAAATTAAAAATAGACCTACCCTATGACCCAGCAATAGCACTGCTAGGAATTTATCCAAGGGATACAGGAGTACTGATGCATAGGGGCACTTGTACCCCAATGTTCATAGCAGCACTCTCAACAATAGCCAAATTATGGAAAGAGCCTAAATGTCCATCAACTGATGAATGGATAAAGAAATTGTGGTTTATATACACAATGGAATACTATGTGGCAATGAGAAAAAATGAAATATGGCCCTTTGTAGCAACGTGGATGGAACTGGAGAGTGTAATGCTAAGTGAAATAAGCCATACAGAGAAAGACAGATACCATATGGTTTCACTCTTATGCGGATCCTGAGAAACTTAACAGGAACCCATGGGGGAGGGGAAGGAAAAAAAAAAAAAAAGAGGTTAGAGTGGGAGAGAGCCAAAGCATAAGAGACTGTTAAAAACTGAGAACAAACTGAGGGTTGATGGGGGGTGGGAGGGAGGGGAGGGTGGGTGATGGGTATTGAGGAGGGCACCTTTTGGGATGAGCACTGGGTGTTGTATGGAAACCAATTTGTCAATAAATTTCATAAAAAAAAAAATAAATAAATAAATAAATAAAACATAGACTAACTTATCATTAGAGAACCAAGGATAGAGATAGAGCATATTTGCTATCTTGACATGAGCAGGAAAGAGAAACTATTTTATTCATTCATTCATTCTTTATTTATTTATTTATTTATTTATTTATTTATTTATTTATGTTTATTTATTTATTTTTGAGGGAGAGAGAGAGAGATATCATGAGCAGGGGAGGGGCTGAGAGAAGGAGACAGAGAATCCCAAGCAGGCTCCACACTGTCAGCGTGGAGCCTGACACAGGGTTCAGTCTCACGAACTGTGAGTTCAGTGTCACGAACCTGAGCCGAAATCAAGAGTCAGATGCTTAACCGACTGAGTTGCCCAGGTGCCCAAACAGAAGCCATTTTAAATTGCACAATTTCAAGGAAGGTATTTATGGGCAAGGACATAAAAAGAACAGGTTCCTTCAGATAGCTGCCTTTATTTAATCATGAAAAGAGTGAAGTGATTATATCCCTACCCCCTCTTCCCTTGCAGACCATAGTAGAGGTGGTATGGTTAACAGTGAGACCTAGGAAGTGACCACAAGGAAATGCATTTTATAATTCAGTTGAGCCTTTTCCATGTAGGAAACCAGGAAATTATTTTTTTTCTATCAAAAGTTAGAATAATCTTTATAATTATTTTGTCATTGCCCTGACACAGAAAGAACTCATGCTCAGTAGCAGCATACAAAATTTCTCAGCATTGTACTGGAGAATAATGAACTTCCTTAAGTTTCCAAGTTGTAAGTATCAATAATATTTCAATTTAGGGAATCATGTATTAGTGCTAGAACAAAACTCATTCATCATTCAAAAAGTATTGAAACATCTTTAGGTTCCAGGCAATTTTTATGCACTAAAGAAATGGAAATGAATAAAACACACACACACACCCTTTAGGAAGCTGATACATAGATGAGTCTATGATTTGATTTTATAAGCTGATAAGTTAGCCTGTTACTCTTTTATGGAGTCTGGCAGAGACAGAGACAAAGGGACTCTACCATTCACAACACAACAAGCGACATGGGATTCATGTTGGTGTCAGTTCTTCTGCCCCACAAAACCCACAAGGGTGATGTGCAGGTGCTCAGATAGATGGTGTTCACATATGTTTACATCACAGAAGAGGAACACAACCTGAGGAAACCGCTGTTTTATAGCGGGCAGCATGCAAACCTGCCCTTTGTGCCAGAAATAAACATTCTGTCATCCCTCCAGTTTTCTGTCTGCAAATACAGTCCTGAGAAATGGTCAAGGCCTCACGTTATCAGCAAACCCAGCAAGATATGAAGAAGCACAAGCTGCCCACAATACTATAATGAGAAAGCAAGGATATTAACTAATAATTAAAATCAGCACAATACATCTTATAATATAGCAACTTACACAGCAAAATTAATAAAACCTTCTACTTACAGTCTAAATTTTTTGACAAATGCATAAAGAAGCTGAGGAGTCCCTGCATGTCATATATCAGACTTAATTCAAGGAAATGCTCAGATCATTAAAGAATGATATGGTTCCCCAGAAACCTCACCTTCGTGTCCAGATGGAGCAATGAATGACACAAAAAGAGGCTAAAGACACAGAGGCTGTCCTTAACAATGCTTGGTTTAATGCTTCACCAATTCTTTTAGGAAATAGAGATTACAAATTAACAGTAAAACCCCACTGTGGTTGTATTTTGGTAGATCTTTAGTATACAAAAATATACATAAATTATTATAATATACATACTATATCGAGGTGTTCATTTTTTTTCAAATGACGCCTTCTGTTGTCACCATTAAAATACATAATTAGCATAACTCCTTTAGAATTATTGGGTCATTACCCAGTTGATAATTGTAGTAAAATTGAGTTATGCAGGGAGAGCAGAAAAGGTAAAAATTCACCCCTAACGAGTGGCATCTCTAGCAAGGTATCTGGCCAAAAGTACATAATTATTGCAAAAGTTACCTAAAAACAGATGAAGGGAATTTGATAGAAGTCCATTAGGGAAATAGGACTGACATTTTTGTACATATCCCCTGCTCTTCTTACTGTTAACTGTTTCTTTACAGCTAAGGACCCATTGCTGTCCTCTCTTCTATCTTCTTTCTCAAAGCAGGAAAACATCTGTCATTGATTTCATACTACTTACCTCTCATAGCAGTATTTGCATTTTAAACTTGCATGTGAAATGGTAGAAAGCAAGTCTTTGTGCTCTGTTTTAGGAATTTCATGCATCAGCAAAGTATGTGTGATATGACTGGGCAGGAGTAATTGGTACAATGCCGCAGAAATCTCGTGGAAACCCAGAAATTAAACTTACTTCAGTAGTCGTAAGGCATCTAGAAGTCAGATTGACTGGAAAAGGATAGCATTCAGTTGTACCCTCTCCAGAAACAAAAGGATCATAAGTTGCTGTTTTTGTGCTACTTCTGCTACCACTTCTGCTGTTGCTATCATTCTACTTCAGGGTTATGTCCTAAGAGCTTCTGATCACTGTGGAATATCCCCCAGCATCACTGCTTCCTTGACACTCTCACGGCAAAGCCTGGAGAGTGTCCTGTCTTAGCACAACCTGCTCCCTATAGGTCATTTAAACACATGCTCCTTTGCTAAACTGTATCTTATGGTCTAAAACCTACTTTTTCTTATTTTTTTTCAATATATGAAATTTATTGTCAAATTGGTTTCCATACAACACCCAGTGCTCATCCTAAAAGGTGCCCTCCTCAATACCCATCCCCCACCCTCCCCGCCCTCCCACCCCCCATCAACCCTCACTTTGTTCTCAGTTTTTAAGAGTCTCTTATGCTTTGGCTCTCTCCCACTCTAACCTCTTTTTTTTTTTTCCTTCCCCAACCTACTCTTTCTTAAAGGCAAAGTAGCTCAGTGAAATTTCATTGGCTTAGGGATAAGGCAGAGAACTGAATTTGCATTGAACAGTGAGAGTAATAGCCAGGTAAACTTGAGCATTAACCTCTTTCTAAAGCCTGATATACTGATCTATAGATTAAAAAAAAAATCAATATCATGACAAATGGTTCCAAAGATTATAAATAAGAAAAAGTGACTGTGGCACATAGTAGATTTTCAATAAATGATAGCTATTTAGGTCCAAATCAAGTTCTAACTCCTATAACAAAGCAGTCAGTTTTCAAATGTTTTTTGAACTTTTTGTGAACTCCCTTTGAACTACAAGTCAGTGTGACACAATTTAGAAGTTAATTGTCCTTTAATTGTCTCATGTAGATTATACTTGTTTTGCCAATTTAAATGTATCTTGTCTATCAGTTACTATTATTATTTCTGATAATAAAAACACAGTATGAAAAGTTCTGGAAATAAATACTGAGGACATTGTCAGAGGATAAGAGCTCCAGGTAGTTCTCAGCCTAAAAAGAACTAGAAATCATTATGAGAGAATTTGAGTCCTGGTTAGGGCGGCGAGGGTGGAAGAATAGAGTTGTAATAACTGGTGTTTGCAGCCAGAGCTTGATAACAAGGACGAAAGTGTGTTTTCATTTACCAACATCTGGGTACAAGTTCGCAATGAGGTCACCAACAAGACCAATCTGACTGTGAGCCACTAATCTGCTGATAGGCATTCTGTTGATTCCTGCTAAGTTCAGGGATCATGACTGATCCTAGAGTTTAAGGCCAAGTTAGGTATCCAGGGATTGACTGAATGGCTTCACCTGAGCAGTTGACAAAAAGGGAATACAGAGAACCAGGCAGACTAACAGATGAAGGAGGCAAAGGTACACGTAGATTTCAGGGACAGTAGATTCCTACAAGGGTTGACTGTGTTCTAAGAGCACTGCTTAGCACCTATTAAAAAGTTTAACGAATGACATCAGGAAGAAAATAAGCAGTTGGAAGGTGATAAACATAAAGGAGAGGGTAAAAAAGAATATAGAGAGCAATAGATTCTGTAATTAGGGATTTATAACAGGATGGGAAGGGCCAACATGGTTTGAAGAATAAATACCTTCGACAAATACTAGTGTTACGGCAAGGAGAGCTAAAAAAAAAAAAAAAAAAAAAAAAAGCTAAAAGATTCCATATATAGAAAAGAAAAAAAAAGTCACCTTCAAAAAATTCTAAATTAGACTGGCAATATACTTATCAGCCTACTGAAGAAAATTTACCTTTAATTTATCAATATTTCAATGACAAAGGGCAAAATAAAGCACTTTTTCAATGATGCAAAGGTACAGGAAGACACAATTTGTTATGAAGTATCTTGAAGTACTCTTGCTAAGAGATGACATTCATCAAGAAATAGGCATTGGATTCGGGAAACAGCATAACAAAACTAAAAACCTGAAAAGTGATATTTCTAGATAACACCTACCTAGTAGGCTTTGAAATCAAATAGTCTAGACTAGCACAAGAGGAAAAAAGACTCCAGAATGGGGATTATCAGGGAATGGAAGATGCCACAGAAATGTATAATGAGATCAAAGTAAAAACTTCAGGATAAAAAATACATAATAAATTACATTTTTAAAAAGCAATCTTATTTCCTGGGAGAACAACAAAGAACAAAAGAAAACACCCTTACCAAAGTCATGGCTGAAAGGTAAAAGATAGGCTAATATCTAGGTATATTGCTTTCACCTATAAAATCACCATCCACAGTTAATCCTTGGCTTTCCCCTACCATTAGGTAATTTTCACTCATTGCTTCAGAAAAAAGAAGGATGCAGTTGAGATTGTAAGATTCATTGCACTAGATTGTGTTTCAAACTAGACTTTTATTTTAGAAAATCACTTTGAAAGACAGTCCTTTTCAAAGCAGAAGACAGCGTTCAAAATGCAAAATCTTGGAGAGAGACACTTTTAGAATAGCCATGTAAAGAATTCTAGGACCTGAATAAAATAACCAGAATTGTTTATTAAAAGTTATTTTTTTTAACTAACCACTTAACATTTCTTAAAATACTCCTAGGGTCATAGAGCAAATGAGAGACAATTATTTAAGAAAATCTACTGAATCTTGATAAATACAGAAATCTCAACTCCCAGAGGATACAGCCATGAAAACAGGGCTCCCCCCAAAAAACTCAGTTTAGGACTATAGAATCTTCCTCCATAGGGCCAGACTGGTACCATATCTCTATGCTCCACTCCCCATATCTATCTTGCAGCAACTCTAGTCCAAGAAAGAGAGACTGAGAAGTTTTAAGACTCTCTTTCTCAACCAGTCTTCACTCGTAGGACAAGAATCTCTACCAAGAATACTGGGTCCCAATGCCTCTTGCCTCAGCTAATTCATAAGATGGAAGCTCCGTACCAAATAAGGCAGACCAACAAGACAAGAGCCTATCTCCCCTGATCAGGAGCCTGTTATAAAGCAGAGGTGCGATATCAAAGAAAAAAAAAAGTGGGCCACTTGGGGTGCCTGGGTGACTCAGTCAGTTAAGTGTCAGACTTCGGCTCAGGTCGTGATCTCACAGTTTGTGAGTTCGAGCCCCACGTCAGGCTCTGTGCTGACAGCTGGGAGCCTGGAGCCTGCTTCGGATTCTGTGTCTCCCTCCCTCTCTGCTCCTCTCCCGCTCATGCTCTGTCTCTCTCTCTCTCCTTTAAAAATAAATAAGAACATTAAAAAAAATTGTTTTTTAAAGTAGGCCACCCAACTCTGGACAAAAAAGACATGAAAAGATACTCTACATTGTTAGCCATCAGAGAAATGCAAAGCACTGTGAGATACACATCATATTCATTTGATTGGGTATTATCAAAAAGAAGATAATAAGAAGCAGTGATGAGAATGTGGAAATATTGGAAGCCTTATAAATTGCTGGGAAGGTAAAATGTGCAGCTTTTTCAGAAAACAGTTTGACAGTTCATCAAATGTTAAAACCAGAATAACCATATGACCCAACAATTTCACTTCTAGATGTATATTTGAAAGAAATGAAAACTTATGTCCATGTAAAAACTTGTACATGAAAGTTTATGGTAGCTTTTTCATAATAGTCAAAAATTGGCAATGACCCAAATGCCCATCAACCTCCAAATGGCTAAATAAATGTGATATATTCACACACTGGAATATTATACTGCAATAAAAAGGAACGTAGTATTGATGCATACTACAATATAGATGAGCCTTGAAGAGGCTCTGCTAAAAAAGAAGCCAGTCAGAAACACCATGCATTACATAAATTGATATATATGTTTCCAAAGTAAGGAAATCTATGCAGAATGTTCTAACTGAAAATGTTCTAAAATGGTGGTGATGTTAACATAACTGTAAAGAGACTAAATACCATTGAACTGCACCCTGTAAGTGGATCAATGATCTGGAATGTGACTAATATCTCAACAAAGCTGTTAAAAATTCAAAATTGTCTCTTTATACAACAAAAGCCAAGCTTCACACTCTACATACAGACTATAATTTTAAACTTGGACATGTGAACCTACATTTCATAGAAGGACATTAAGACTTGAGGAGGAAGTCAAGATATTCACATCTTACTTGTGCACATCTCCTAAGCTAGCTCAGCATACAAATCCCAAGTATCATTCGTGTACTGTTTTTCTTCTTAATTTGGTTTGGTTTGACTTTGTTTCTGTGTACATTCGTATCACCCAACATATTATACACTAGAAAGAAACAACAGATCTAGGTTCTGAGGAAATTTATGTATTGCCAAATATGTTTCACGTATGTATATTTTTATTTATAAACATTTGCAGAGCAGAAAATCCCTTTGGTATGCCACATGTCTTGATATGAAAGACATGTTCTCCAGGGGCACCTGGGTGGCTCAGTTGGTTAAGGGTCTGACTTCAGCTCAGGTCACGATCTCACGGTTCGTGGGTTCCTGCCCTGCATCAGGCTCTGTGCTGACAGCTCAGAGCCTGGAACCTGCTTCAGATCTTGTGTCTCCCTCTCTCTCCTTCCCTCTCCTGATCATGCTCTGTCTCTCTCTGTCTCTCTAAGATAAATAAACATTAATTTTTTTTTAAAAGAAAGAAAGACATGTTCCCCAAATCCAATTTTGCTTCCAACTTGGTTGTTCTTATCAAATTTTTTACCATGATTTTACTTTATATTTTTAATTTTCTACCCCCATTTCAGGTGGCTAGAAATACCAAAGCCAAAGGAATTATCTTATAATAACCATTTGCATAGCTCGATTTAACCTGAACATACCTATATCTCTCTCAGGTCAGACATATAAAATCAATGGGCAGTTTAAAATATATTTACATGTATTTCTTTTAAAATTTCCCACCTCTGGAAGAGATGAAAAATATGTCATATCATATATAAGGCCCACAGTTTATAGTCAAGAGCTTACATTTATGTATATTGATGTGATTGGAGTCTATGAAACTACATCGATAATACATATATTTATATATTTATATTTATATACTTACCCAAAGAGGCAAGAACTACAGTACATGTTTGCTTACTGGATTGTGTTTTTGTTACACTATGATAAGTCTACAAATGGAACCCATTAAAATGTAAGAGCCAGGAATTCAGGAATTATGGAGAATTATGGAAAAGAATTACACATTAAGTATGACAGATCTTGAACAAAACTGATTCGTTTATTTTTAATAATTTCTTTTTAATTTTAGAGAGAGCAGGAAGAGAGGCAGAGGGAGAGAGAAAGAATCTTAAGCAGGCTCCATGCTGTTGGCTCCCATGACCCTGGGATCATGACCTGAACTGAAATCAAGAGTCAGATGCTCAACAAATTGAGCCACCCAGGTGCCCCTATTTATTAACAATTTCTTGACCTTCCCTTTTATACATTCCTTTGATGAAAATGTGTGTTATTATTAAACTGCCATCTCCAGAGGATTATTCAGTTGGCATCATCCTATTTACCTCTCCTAGTGACGCCAATGTCTTGTCCCACCCCTCCATGTCTCGCCTCTTTTCTTCTATTGCCTCTTCTCTCTTATTGCTATTCCTTGAGGAAATTCTTTTGTTGGGAAATTTGTTTAAAAGAATTAATGAAGTAATTAGTTACACAATCCACAATAGAGAACCATTATGTCTTTCAATTTCCAGTTAAGCCTTTAGACAAGTTGGCAACAATACATTCAATGCCGTCTTTGAAAATATATTGACGCCTGACTGAAGAATTTCTCCTCTACTACTACTAACCTCTAACAACTATCAAATCCTCTTACTCTGAAACAGTAACCAGATGTTTGCAATTTGCCCTCAGGCCAAGACTACAAGACACATATACTAAAACACAGCAAAAGGGTATTAAGTTTAAACATGTCAAACAAGAGAGTGGTTGATCAAGTCCCTCCTAGAAAGATTTTGGGTTTTTTGTTTTTGTTTTTGTTTTTGTTTTAGTATAAGCAACCTGGGAAAGTTTTTGCTAGGTCTATATCCTTAAAGGATGAGTCCTTCATTGCTGTTCCAGAACTTTCAATCCCATTCCTGAATGGCAGGAGCTATTTGACGGTAGACGTGACTCTGAAGGCTTCAGGGGAAAAAAAAAATAGGTCAGGGCACATATTGCCTGCAGTTATGTGTGGATGTGTAAGGCAAATAAATGATTGTATCCTACATTGTTTTTAAAGGAAAAGTGGAGGCCTGTGTGAGTGTGCATGGGTGCAGGCTCACACATCACTTTTAGAGAAAGTTGGAAAATTCATGGTGCTAAGGAATGATTCGGATTAGTGTGCCTATACTAATTCCGATATGGAATTCAAAACCCCCTAACAGAACAAGGTCATCCCCTTCTCTGCTTTCAACCACACTCTCACAGAAGTGCCGAGTCATACGTCATTATTAGAGGCTGAGAAGAATGTTTCATAGAGGCAAAGCACTCAACCCTTTGCAAGCAAATTGAGGAATCGTTCTATGAATTGAGTGAGTAGAATTAGAAAGTAAGGCAAGTTAGCCTGTGAACCTCAGCCACAGGTCCAGATGAAGGAGGAATAAGGATATCTGTGCCCAAGTCCTGGAAATTCGTAGGTCATCCTTCCACCAAACCTCAGACCCTTTCTTTAATCTTTTCATGAAACTTTTCTCCAAGGCTCCAAGGTTTTACCTGTTTACTTCCTTACTTAAAGCCATAACTAGTCACTCACATGTTCTCACTGATTTCTTCTGTCCGCAAGAATGACTCTACTATTGGATATAGTTTCCTCACTTAAAAAAATGGTTTGTTTTGACTTTAAAATGTCTTTGCATTCTCATATATAAAAGAGCTTATTGTTAAATAGTGTGAAAGCAAAGAAAGAATCACAAAAATAACAAACATGAGAAGTCAAAAAGGATCCAAGGATAGTCGAAAAGAGACTTAAAAAAAAAAGGTCTTTGATTTTTTAGTTCGGGGCTCTTTCCCAGGATTGTTGGTTAATCGGCTATTATAAACATCCCATATGAAAAAAAGTGAGGCTCTGGTGCAGTTTATGACAGATAGAAAAAAAGGAAATGCATGAGAAAGATATTACAAAGTACATTAGTGAAAATGTGTTTTATGTCTTCTTATAAAAAGTTTGCCAACTATATATTAACTCTCAGATAAATAGAAACTGGTTAGCAAAAATTAAATGTAGCTCAGATATACGTGTGAGAAAGTGTGATGTTATATTGTGGCTTATAACAAATGCATACTTGTTATTCATCCCTATTTCTGTCGCTCAGTTCCTAAACCCTTAGAATGTCCTAAATGCTTCTGAGAGCCCCAAAGGTGTCTTTTGTTATGTTGAAAGTTACTTTGGGCCCCCACCTAAGAAGGAAGGCTGGTTGCCAAGAGAGCCAACCAAGTGATTAGAGGGTTGGAATTTTCACTCCCATCCCCCTAACCTCTGGGGAGGAGACTGGAGCTGGAGATCCAATCAATCACCAATGGCTAGTGACTAAATCAATTTTGCCCACTTAGTGAAACTTCCATAAAAATGCAAAAAAGGCTGGGACTGGGAAAGCTTCTGGGTTGGTTAACAACTGGAGATGGGGGACAGTGGCATGCTCGGAGAATACGGAAGCTTCCTGTCCTTCCCATACACCTTGCTCTATGTGTCTCTTCCGTACAGCTAATGTAAACAGCCAATTTTGTTTGATAATGATGTGTCAATGTAGGTCCATAAGTAGTAACAAATGTGCCACTGTGGTGGAGGATGTCCAGAGGGGGGAAACTGTAACTTGTGAGGACAGGAGGTGCTGGGAACTCTCTGTACTCATTTTTGCTATGAACCTAATACTGCTCTAAAAAGTAGTCAATTAAAAAACAGAGTTAAACATTGTTCAAGTGTGCTAAGGTATTTGCATTTGTTTTCAAAGAAGGTTGAGAAACTGATAAATTGCAGATTTTCAGTCAAGTAGGCATGCTAAAGAAAAGCAGTGCATGATTTCTAAACTAATGTTAAACGGGGGAAATGGCGAAATATAGGTGAATGCAATTTTAAATAATGGAGATAACCAGATTTGTCTTATTTAAATCAAAGTAGTTAAGTCATATTATATGTAAGCCCCACTCCTGTAAGTACACAAAGGTATTAAAAATAAAAAGGAAGGAGAAAGTTATATTAGAAAAATAAAGAAAAGCATTGCAGTTTGTTTCAAGTCATGTTAATATAACTTTAAAGTGAAACCAGGGGTGCCTGGGTGGCTCAGTCGTTGAGTCACCCACTTCGGCTCAGGTCATGATCTCCCAGTTCACGAGTTCAAGCCCCGCATCAGGCTCTGTGCTGACAGCTGGGAGCCAGGAGCCTGGTTCAGATCCTGTGTCTCCCTCTCTCTCTGCCCCTCCCCCACTCATTCTCTGTCTCAGAAATAATTAAACATAAAAAAAATTTTTTCTAAGTGAAACCAAAACAAAATAAT
Organism: Lynx canadensis; assembly: GCF_007474595.2. Lineage (NCBI taxonomy): Eukaryota > Metazoa > Chordata > Mammalia > Carnivora > Felidae > Lynx > Lynx canadensis. The sequence continues at coordinate 56,550,643 of NC_044320.2, read as the reverse complement.
AATAATACATAATGATAACAATTTTGAGTTTGTTTGCCTCTAATAATATAGCTCAAAATATGTAAAGCAACATTGACATAATTACAAACACACATTTTCGACTCTGTAATCATAGTGAGATATCTTCATAAACTTATTTTGGTAATTGATAGATAAAGCAGACAAAAATTTAGCAAGGTTATAAAAGAATTCCACTGGGCACATTAGGATTAACTTGGGAGGGATGAGCTAGGTGTATGAGCTAAGTGTTGATGTCACCTGTATTAAAATTGTGCCCTAAATGGGGCATAGACATTATTACACAAAAACCTTCTATAATTTACCTCTCCAATGAAAATATTTATAATGTCAATGAAAACAGGTTTTTGTATCACAGGACATCTCCATCTAACTATTCACGAGCATTTAATTGAGATAAATGATAAATGTTGGTTTATTATAATAAAACTCTGAGGTAATAATTTTTAACAGATCTCTATAAAATAATAGCTCACCATTTATAACCAGCATTAGCAATAATTTTTAAGATGGACTAATTAAAAATGCATTCCTATGATATATAATAGATTCACTATAATTAAAAATATATGCATTCATGTGAATAACTATGGAAAATGTCTTACAACCTATTCAAAATTACCCTTCTGAATAAAATTTTGTCTGGAAAAAATCAGGAACATTGTTTAATTCTGTAAATCAGGACAATCTGATTTCATACTAATATAGGTGGACTCCTGATATATCACAAAAGCTTAATATAACGATGCCTACTCTTTTAGAAAAAGGATAAATAGTTGAAATATATTACACAAATCATGCAATACTTAACTTACATACCATATTTACTTTGCAACCACTATTTGTGTTAGTTTTCATGCTTATACTATATCCTATGGAAGACATTTAAATCCTAATAAATTATAGATTTTTTTTAAAGTAAGTTTGTTTGATGGTAGATTTGAATCAGAAGTCTTCTTACCAGATAGTTCTGTGTTTTAAAAGGCCTTTAGCTGATTTATGCAGAACTTGTCCCAAAAGAACTACATCATTTTTTTTATTTAAGGTTTTGATCCTACAACATTGGTGCTTCAAAATATTAAAATTTAGGGGTGGCTGGGTAGCTCAGTTGGTTAAGTGTCCCACTTTTGATTTGGGCTCAGGTCATGATCTCACAGTTATGAGATCCAGCCCAGTGTGGGGCTCAGTCCAGTGTGGGGCTCTGTGCTGGGCACTGGGCATGGGGCCTCCTTAAGATTCTTTCCCTCTCCCTCTGCCCCTCCCCACCATGCACTCGCACACTTGCTCTCTCTCTCTCTCTCAAAAACAAAACAAATAAACCCCAAAATATTAAAAATCAAAGAGCCTTCTACTCAAAAAAATTTATGGAAAACAAATATTGTTATTTTCTCCTGGCTTTAAAAGCTTATTATTTGGTTTGCAATAAAATCTGAAGTAAGTTAAAACAAGAACTGAAATATTGTAAAACTTAAAAGGGGAAAAATACACAAATTTTTAGAGCAATTGCCTGAAATCTAAGTTATCTTAGTTTTCCAGAAAGTGTTGGTCAAAAACCAAAATTAAGAATCTCAAAGTACTTACTTAAAGCAAAAAATGTGATATTTCCTTTATTAAAAAGAAGAACTTTTCATGTTATCATTCAGCATTCTGGGAAAGACAGTAGAATATTTATTCATTTTGTAAGAGTCTCAAAAATATAAAACAATTCTCACATATATTTTCTGAATTAGTATTCTCTCTGAAAGCATATTTTGTTCTGGAGTTGAAGTCTCGTGTATGCATATTATACCTATTTTCAAAGTGGCATCAATATACTCTTCCATAAAACCCAAGTGTTATGCAAGATTGCTTATTTTAATTTGAAAATTCTTTATAATACAAATGAACAAACATTTACTAAGCACTTATGAAAGAACTATGCTAAGATTCAAGCATAACTGTTAATCTGGGAGTAAGAAGCCATTAATGAGTACTAATACCCCACATTATTTGTAGAAGTCATAAAAAGTAAAAGCACTGAAAAGATGTGATTCTTGCATTCAAGTATTATTCAAGTTACTTAGGAAAAAATGAAATAGTGAGAGACAAAGTTAGGCATCAAAATACTTGCATATTTAAAGTTACATTAAGAAGTTGCTAGTTCTGGGCGCCGGGGTGGCTCAGTCGGTTAAGCGTCCAACTTCGGCTCAGGTCATGATCTCACAGTTCGTGGGTTTGAGCCTCGCATTGGGCTCTGTGCTGACAGCTTAGAGCCTGGAGCCTGCTCCAGATTCTGTGTCTCCCTCTCTCTCTGCCCCTCCCCCACTCGCGCTCTGTCTCTGTCTCAAAAAGAAATAAACATTAAAAAAAATTTTTTAATAAAAAATAAAAAAAAGAAGTTGCTAGTTCTGAGCCTGGGCTACTAGGCAAATTTTAGTCCTCAATTATATTCTACCAATCCGCTCCTCAGTGTTAAGCAGGCTGGGTCATTCTACACTTTCAGGTCCTATGGCCCACCAAGATGTGTGCATTTTCTCTTTCGTTGCCCAGGACTGAGAGTTCTTATTAACTCACACATAGCTTTAGTACAGATGAAACAGAACATTAGGGGTGATAGCACTTTGCTTATTTAGTCCCAAATTCAAGATCAGTGTATGTTAAGTACAGAGGAGAACACTGAAGTATAAACAATAGGATTAGCAGGAAAAAACCCAAAGTTTAGAAAACTAAATGTCTATATTTTAAGTACTTTTTTTTAAGTTTATTTATTTTGAGAGAAAGAGAAAGCATGAGCAGGGGAGGGTCAGAGAGAAAGAAGAGAGTGGGGCTCCCATGCAGGCTCTGCACTGATAGTGTGCAGATAGTCTGCACTGATAGTGTGGGGCTGGAACTCAGGAACCATGAGATCATGACTTGAGCTGAAGTCGATGCTTAACCAACTGAGCCACCCAGGAGCCCCAAAATGTCTAAAATGTAGAGAGCCGTCCTTGTGTAAGAACGCTCTAAAACTTTAAAATACATTGAAGAAAAATTACTTTTACTAGAAAAACAGTGAAGATGAATGAAAAGTATTTGGGTGTTTTAGATCTCATCTATTTCATGAGCTATAAAAAGCCTAAGAATATCATAAAACAAAGTGTTGATTTCTTTCCAATTTGGTTCTCACCCAGTACTTTAGTCAGCGTGGAGTTCGGAGTTCTAAAGTTACAATGACTGTCCTTCTCAGCTTATGTTGTGAGCTTCTTCCATTATCTTTGCCTCATTGGTGTTTTATTGAGAGGTAGTGGAAGTGGGAAGTAGTAACAGCTGGTCAAACACAACCTTAATTGTGTTATAAATCATCGTGATGATACTTCAAAAAAGTTCATTAGATCCTAAAATATATGTGTAGATAAATAAAGAGGTGAAATTCAGATGAATTACTTTGAACACTAATGTTTATTACTATAACTTCCTTCACTGCTATGCCATTGTGTCAATGAAGTAAAAGTAAATATAAATGTGGAAAACCTGATCTCATATGTTGGAAGGATTTTAATATATTAGATGCTAAGTTATATATGTTATTTTAAAATGTTATCTTCTGAAAATTATATAATGACTATTGGCTTTTGAATCATTGATAAAATGGTTATTCAACAACTCATTTAAAAAATGTTCCATGTTGGCACAAGAACAGACACTCAGATCAATGGAACAGAATAGAGAACCCAGAAATGGACCCACAAACGTTTGGCTAACTCATCTTTGACAAAGAAGGAAAGAATATCCAATGGAATAAAGACAGTCTCTTCAGCAAGTGGTGCTGGGAAAACTGGACAGCGACAGGCAGAAGAATGAACCTGGACCACTTTCTTACACCATACATAAAAATAAACTCAAAATGGATGAAAGACCTAAATGTAAGACAGGAAGCCATCAAAATCCTAGAGGAAAAAGTAGGCAAAAACCTCTTTGATCTTGGCAGCAGCAACTTCTTACTCAACACGTCTCCAGAGGCAAGGGAAACAAAAGCAAAAATGAACTCCTGGGACCTCATCAAGATAAAAAGCTTCTGCACAGTGAAGGAAACAATCAGCAAAACTAAAAGGCAACTGAAAGAATGGGAGAAGATATTTGCAAATGACATATCAGATAAAGGGTTAGTATCCAAAATCTATAAAGAACTTATCACCTCAACACCCAAAAAACAAATAATCCAGTGAAGAAATGGGCAAAGACACGAATAGACACTTCTCCAAGGAAGACATCCAGATGGCCAACCAACACATGAAAAAATGCTCAACATCACTCATCAGCAGGGAAATACAAATCAAAACCACAATGAGACACCACCTCACACCTGTCAGGATGGCTAACATTAACAACTCAGGCAACAACAGATGTTGGCGAGGATGTGGAGAAAGAGGATCTCTTTTGCATTGTTGGTGGGAATGCAAGCTGGTGCAGCCACTCTGGAAAACAGTATGGAGGTTCCTCAAAAAACTAAAAGTAGAACTACCCTACAACCCAGCAATTGCACTAGTAGGCATTTATCCACTGGATACAGGGGTGCTGTTTCTAAGGGACACACACCCCCATGTTTATAGCAGCACTATCAACAATAGCCAAAGTATGCAAAGAGCCCAAACGCCCATCGAGGGATGAATGGATAAAGAAGAAGTGGTATACACACACACACACACACACACACAATGGAGTATTACTCAGCAATCAAAAAGAATGAAATCTTGCCATTTGCAACTACATGGATGGAACTGGAGGGCATTATGCTAAGTGAAAGTAGTCAGAGAAAGACAAAAATCATATGACTTCATTCATATGAGGACTTCAAGAGACAAAACAGATGAACATAAGGGAAGGGAAACAAAAATAATATAAAAACAGGGAGGGGGAGAAAACAGAAGAGACTCATAAATATGGAGAACAAACTGAGGGTTACTGGAGGGGTTGTGGGAGGGAAGATCGGCTAAATGGGTAAGGGGCACTAAGGAATCTACTCCTGAAATCATTGTTGCACTATATGCTAATTTGGATGTAAATTTTAAAAAATAAAAAAATAAAACTAAAAAAAATGTTCCATGAATACCTACTATGTACTTACTGGCGCATGTATTTATGTGTGAGCATTTATTGCTCACCTAGTATGTAGCAAGCATTATCCTGGTTATTGAGGATCCAACATTGAACAAGAGAAAGAAAGATTATTTTTGCTATTATCAAGTTTATGGTCTACACAGACTCTGAACAAATAATTACACAGGTCTTTGTTTATTTACTCTTGTACAACAAAGAATATACATATTCCATCTCCAGGAAATAGATAATTTAATCAGACAGATAAAATACACATATGCAAAAGTTAACTCATCATGTAGATCAGCATTATAATGGGAATGCTGTGGTGGACACAGAGATATACCGCCCAAGTCCTCCTTTTATCCCACAAGGACTGGCTGCCCAGCCATCAATCAAGTCTCCTTTTGTCAGCATTTTCATGGTTTGGTGCAGCTATTGAAGACAATGTTATGCAAGGTCATGCCCTTCCTATGAAGACCCAAATCTAATGACTGATCAAGGCAGGGGGAAGAAAGCCCAGTCCCCAGGAGAACTGAAGGAAACTCTGGCAAGTCATAGATACTTCATAACTCCATGTGAGGTTGGTTGAAACTTTACTGGTTATTCTACACAGTTTGACTCCCTCTGACCAATCCTTCATTTCTCCCCTCTCTCTTTTTTAGTAGTCATCCCTTAATAAATAGTCTGCACACCAAGCTCCATCTCAGTATCTGATCTACTTTCGAAGAAACCAACCTGTGATACTTGGTATGGGGAGTCATCCTAGAAAGCAGGTAATAAGGTGGGTTTTTTGGAACTATATCCCACATTGCTTAGTTGGCATATGAGGACCACACTAGCAGTAGGTAGAATATAGATAGCTCCAGACACAAAATGGTGATCCAATTATTTAAAACTCTCACTGGTAGTGAACTGAGATGTTTTACTCAGAGAAGTCAATATACTAACTGTTGTGATTCATCAGGCAGTCAAGAAGTTTGGAAGGAAATAGTAAGTCTAAGGATAATGAGGTTGGATGACTATTACAAAGTGCCACTGATAACCTATAGAAACATAAGTATGAGATGCTAATGATTAACAAGCAATTGAAAACCATGTATAAAAACCAGATGACCTTACTAGAAATTTACAAAGCTCTTATCTCATGCCTCAAAAAGGGAGGAGGCAGAGAGAGGTGAAAATCAGGCCCAGAGCTTAATAATCAGACCATTCCAGAGAACTCCAGAGAAGGTTAAACGCCAAACAAGGCAGATTTTTTATGCCAAAGCCAGGACTCTGCCTGGGAATAAACAGGACTCTGGCAGCTGAGATGGAGACATTTAATTGAGTTCTCACAAAAATATTGAACCCACAGATATATGCATACATATCTTTATGCATGCAAAAATGACACATCCCTTCCTGTTAAGAATTAATGCTCTACACGTATTTGAACAAAACTGTAGGTGCCTTTTTGAGCAAGACAACATATGCCTCTCCTCTCCCTCCACTAAGCCTGTAACTAGGGTTAAGTCATGGCATAAATTAACTAGAGCTATATTGGTCTAACAAGGAAACAAACAAACAAACAATTATATCTCCCAGAAGTAGCAACACCCAGCACAGGATCCAGGGAGCAATGTATGGACTAGATTCTAAGGATACTTAATCTAGGGGACTGGAACATAAAACTGGATCAAGGAGCATTTATTCATTTGGGAGCATTTTCCCAAGACATAGATTTAAATGCTCTAGCAATGACCCCATGAAATGTTGAGAACTCTCTGCTAGCATGGCTTCCAGGGGCAGGGAAAAAGCAATGGCCCATGATAATTAAAATTAAAATGCCAGAATTGCGTGGCAGACTGTGAAAAATGGGATTAAAAGGCTCAGTAATGTGAACATGCTGGAGTGAATAAACCATGTAAAGCAGAAATACTCACCACAGAGGGCACAGAAGTTATGCCATTACTAAGGTCTTAAGGAATGCACTAGTGAGAAAGGCAGTGGCAGTACTGAAAAGTTTGGTAGTGGTTCCCCTCTGTAAGGAGAGCTAACAGTAGAAGAGACTTGCTAATAGCAATGGCAATGATAGGACCTTGAAACAATAGAGGTCAGGCAACTATAAGATAAGAAGCTAGACGGATGCAATTTCATAATAAGCTTCAGGTCAGAATGATAGCCAAATGTGCTTGACCCACAGAGTCATGGAGATTGTCAACAGAACATGGCATCCCTACAAACAGACTAGACCGGCAGCTAAGAAAGGCACTATTCAACTTCTATCATCAAAAAATCAAGGATCGGTGGCAGAATGCGGACACTCATTTGAATAAAGGTCCTTTTCCACATTTCCAGACTTGAGACACTTTTCAGATCTAGAACCCATAGTCTTAAGGGAAGACCAGGTCTACAAGGGGAAGGAATCTATAACATTATGACAATTGCAAACAATAATGATATCCCTAGCCTTTTTTCAAGGAGATCTATAGTAATTTTCTTACATAACTGTACATTGGGAAAAGAGAAACATTTTGAGGACCATTGTTGGATACAGGGACTGAGACAACATTGATACCTGAAATATAATGCTCTATTAGACCAAGACACATGCATGTCAGGTAATAAATCAATTCTAGGTTTGCTACGTGTATATCCAGTGGGTCTTATCCCTGAATGTTTAATTGAGATGGGCACACATTAGGTTTTTGTAAATAGTTATTTATTGATTTTTGAAAGAAAGAGAGAGAGCATAAGCGGGGGAGGGGTAGAGAGAGGGAGAGAGAGAATCCCAAGCAAGCTCCATTCTGTTAGCTCAGAGCCTAACATGGGGCTCGATTCCATGAACTGAACCATGAGACCATGACTTGAGCCAAAAACAAGAGTTGGATGCTTAGCCCACTGAGTCACCCAGGCACCCTGAAATTGACACACTTTATACTTAAGCAGTTAGCACAACTAGCACATTGAGTCCTCGCCCTTTGGAATAAGAGGAAACATAATGAATGTATTAGTCAGTGTTCCCCAGAGAAACAGAACTAACCAAGTTTTATACATACATACACACACACACACACACACACACCCCACAGAGTTATATACACATATAAAATTATAAGCTGTGTTATAAGCATATAAGTTATATACACATGTAAAGATACAAATGTTTGTGTATATATACATGAAGATATTTACATCTTACACACATGCATGTATATATGCCTTACATATATACATAAATATATCTTGCCTTTATATAAAGAGATTTTTTTTTATAAGGAATTGGCCCACATGACTAGAGAGGCTGAGACGTTGTAAGATCTGCAGTTAGTAAGCTAGAGACCCAGGAGAGCTGAGGATATAAGTTCAGTCTGACTCTGAAGCACTGAGGATCAGGATTGCCAATGGTATAAATTGCAGTACAAAAGAGTCCAGGCTCAAGCTCTAGGAAGAGCTTGTTTTCATTAGAATTCAAAGGTAAGAAAAAGACAATGTCTCAGCACAGACTATTAGAAAGGAGTTCCATGGGTCAGGGAGTTTCAGCCCTTTTGTTCTCTGCTGGCTGTCTTCTGATTGGATGAGGTCTGCCACACTAGGAAGGGTAGTCTATGTTACTCAGTCTGCTAATTCAAATATTAATCTTTTCCAAAACACCTCCACAGACATACCCAGACTAATATTTGCCCAACTACCTGGGGACTCTGTGGCCCAGACAAATTGATATATAAAATAACCATCAGAGTGAAGGTTTCAGTGGAATCCTCTGAAACTACTCCTCCTTCAAGATAATTAAAAAAAAAATGCATTCCAGGAATGATCAAAAGTTGGGGCTATCCTTAAAGATCTAAAGGATGCAGGGATAGTTGTCCCCATCATATTTTCATTTAATTTACCAATCTGACCTTATAGAAACCAGATGAATTTTAGAAGATGAGAGTAGATGATTACAAACTCATATATGTATATGTAGTAACTTCAATTTTAGCTACCGTAACAGATGTAATATCCTTACTAGAATGTATTAATGTTACCCAACTACAAGAAAAACACTATGGATTTGATGGTTATATTATAATTCAGTCATAAATGAGAAGAAAGTGTGCATTCAAATAAAATAGACAACTTTATGGCAAAGAAGGTGTGGCTGTAAACCCATGACTGTGAACCTACTGGCCAATTCCACATTATACTGTCTTGGTGTAAAACCAACTGTCTTGGTGGAGTGTTGAAATGGTCTGCTGATGTGCAGTTGAAGCACTAGGGTGGAAATAATAAGAGAATCAGGTGTTATCATCGAGGATGCAGGACACCATTGCATCAAACATCTTTACATGTTACTGTTTTCACATTAGGAAAAATATATAGGTATGGAAAACAAGGGGTTAAAACAGAAAAAATATTCCACCTATTATCGTTCCCAACATCCACTAGAGCTCATTGTCCTCCCATCTGCACGACTCTGCAAGAGTTCTTGAAGAGTCCCTCTGCAATAAAATCCCTCTATTATCCAGGGCTCTCCAGAGAAACAGAACATAGAAAAAGGTTTATTATAAGCAAGTGGTACATGTGGTTAAAGTGGCTGGTGAGTACAAAGTCTGTAGTGTAGGCCAGCAGGCTGGAGACCCAAAAGAACTGATGATACAGGTCCAGACCCCAGACCAGTGGACAGAAACCCAAGAAAGCCAATGATGCAGATGAGTCTAAGCCAGTCTGTTGGAGAATTCTCTCTTGATAAGGCAGGCTGGTCTTTTTCTTCTATTCAGGCCTTCAGGTATGGATGAGGCCACCCAAATTATGGAGGGCAATCTGTTTACTCAAAATTCACTAATTTAAAGGTTAATCTCATCCAAAAACATCCTTCAGGTTGGCACATAAAATTAGCCATCACAAACTTACCTCTTGTCAATTGGACACCCATACTTGCCTCCTTAAATTATATTTGATTGTCAAATACAGACAATAATAAGGTTATGTTTCCACCTAATGTGATACCTAACTATTCTGTATACCACAGAAAATGCACTAATACCTCCCCCAAAAGAGGATGCAAAGTACTTGGATAATGTTTACTCTTACTTACCATTGCTTCAAAGATTTCATCTTTGAAATTTTCATCTCTCTTTTCTCTCCTCCTGCTATCCCGTTACACATATATTATACCTTTTGTAATTGGTTCTGCAATTCTTGGATATTCTGTCCTGTTTTTTTTCTTTCTTTTTCCTATTTGTATTTAAATTTTTGAAGTTCAGGGGCACCTGGGTGGCCCAGTTGATTGAGCATTCCACTTTGGCTCAGGTCATGATCTCGCGGTTCGTGAGTTCCAGCCCCATGTTGGGCTCTGTGATGACAGCCTGGAGTCTACTTTGGATTCTGTGTCTCCCTCTCTCTCTGCCTCTCCCCTGCTCATGCTCCTTCTCTCTCTCAAAAATAGATAAACATTAAAAAATTTTGGAAAAAAATAAATAAATAAATAAATTTTGGAAGTTTATAATTCATACCTTTTTAGGCTCATTAGGTATTCCCTCAGCCAGGTCTAGTCTATTGGTGAGCCTATCAAAGGCATCCTGCACTGCTGGTTACAATTTTTGTTTCTTTGTTTGTTTTAGTTCCTATTCTTAGAGTTTCCATCTCTCTGCTTATATTACCCATATGTTCTTGCATGTTGTCCACTTTTCCCATTACATCTTTCAGCATATTAATCACAGTTGTTTTAATTTCCTAGTTTGATAATTCTAATATCTCTGTCATATCTCAGTCTAATTCTGATGCTTGCTCTGTCTCTTCAAATTCTGATTTTTATCTTTTAGTATGCCTTATAATATTTGGTTGAAAGCAGAATGTGATATACTGGGTAAAAGGAACTAAGACAAATAAACCTTTAAACTTTGTGTTTATCTGACTAGAGACTAGGCTGCATTTACCATATAATGTAGGTGTCAGGGGCTACAATTTCTTCCAGTATCCCTTTTCTTGTCTTCTCTGGTGTCTTTAGGTTTCTCTAAAGACTTCTTAAGTAAGGTTTGATACTTGCAGCCTATAATCACCTGTTATTATATAGGAGCTCTACTGATATGGTGGTAAGGTATAGGGGCAAGGAAGGGAAGTATTCCATAGGCCTACTATTTGGTCTCAATATTTTAGTCAGCCTCTTCCCCCAGGCTGTTTCTCAACCTATTTTCCCACCCCTTTAGATGAGACAGAAGGCTAGAGGGAACTGGAGTTGTATATTTCTTTCACCTCAGGTCACTTAGGCTCTGGTTAAACCCAGCTCAGCTAGATTCTGATAAAGTAGTTTCTCTTGAAAGCAGGCATTGTTAAGAACAGAATTCTCAGGGTGCCTAAGTGGCTCAGTTGGTTGATGTCTCACTCTTGATTTTGGCTCAGGTCATAATCCCAGGGTCATGGGATCGAGCCCCATGTCACTCAATGATGAGCATGGAGCATGCATGAGAGTCTCTCTTTCTCTCTCTCCCTCTCTCTGTCTCTCCCTCTGTCCCTCCTCTGCTTGTGTGTATGCACATGTTCACTCTATCTAAAAATTTATTAATTAAAAATTAAAAAAAGAACAGAATTCTCTGTATGTATTTTTAAAAGTTTACTTTTTCCCTCCTTCTGTCAGAAGCATTGGTTCTTCTCCAGTCTTCACTGTGAGAACCTATAAGTTTCTTACATAGAGTTGAACAACCCTCAAAATTTCGGGGGCCCCTTTAAGACTGCTTCTCTTAGGTTTTTGTTTGTTTTTGTTGTTGTTTTTAAATCTCTCAAATTTGTCCACAATGAATTTCCAGCAGTTTGTCAATTACAGCTTAGGTTTTCTTATAGCCGCTCTGGCTCCCATGGAAGTTCTGTTCCTTGGCTGTGCCTTGGTGAGTTATGATTCTCTGCATCTATCTCACATCAGTCTCTTCAATTTGGGGGGCAAAAGTTGGCCCTGTGACCTTGATTCTCAGATGTATCTGAGAAGAGATGTTAATTTTCAGTTTGGTCAGCATCTATCTTGCTCTGATGTTTGGAGTGATGACTACCAAGCCTGATTTTACAGGTTTTTTTGGAAACCAAAGGACTGGATTTGGTGTTTGAGGCAGTCTCTCTAAAAGCTAGTGCCACAGCAGTGTGTCGATTGGATAAGGTTCCCATATCTCCTTTCTCCCAAAATGTGTCAATGATTACCTATAATGGTAATTGTTTTTTATAGATGTTTAAAATTTATTTGATTGAATTTAGCTTTCACTTAGGAAGACAACTATTAGAATAGGAATAGGATAATTTCCTAACATGATAAAGGATATCTATATAAAGGTATTAGCAAACATTATGTATCATAGTAAAATTACAAGAGTAATTCCACTGTAATGAGTTCCAAAACAATGATGTCTACTCTTGCGTCCATAATTCAATCCTGTTTTAAAAGTTTTATCCAAAGGAATCAGAAAATAAAATATGAGTTACAAATATTGGCCGGGAGTAACTTTAATTTTCATTAGTTGTATGTTCCCCCGGGAGGGAAAACAAGAGAAGCAATGTAAAAAAAAAATTAAAACCCTTGTGAGAATTCAGAAAATATGTCTCTTATTAAATAAATATGCAGAATTAAATTGCATTACAGAGTATTTGCAAAAATCAAGCTGAAAACAATGTCAGGATATAATTTACAACAAAAATTACAATAATAAAATATCTTAGCACAAACAATAAGACCTATTTTTAAATAGACAAAAAATTATAGGAGAGTAGAAAATAAAATATGAATAAATGAAGATCCATAGCATTATTCTTGGTGCAAAACTTTAATATTGTAAAAGTATTCAGTTTCTCCTAGGTAAACTATAAAATTAACTTAGCGTCAACAAAAATTTAATGGCCACATGTCTAAAGCCATCTAAATATTAATCTTTTTGCACAGTCTCTAAAAGCCATTCAATCCAGCAAGGAGAACATGTAAAATTACTCATTTCCCAAAGAAATAAGAACACTAAAAAATTTCTCCACATGTGTGGGGAAAATAACATTCTGAAACCATTGTAGCCAGTTCTAGAATACACAACAGAATTGAGTGCCAGGCAAATAAAATGGGAGAGGTCAGTACTATCATACTAGTAGCTGAAGAGAGGCAAATTAAATCTGACAAAAAAAAAGAGAATTCTAAACTATGTGGGGAAATGTTTAAAACAAACCTAAGCCTGATTCAATCAGAAAATTGCTTGATGAGGAAACAAAAGAGAAGGTTGACAGTTCATAGGAACAGAAATAACAGGCTTGTATGGCATCATTTCTAGGAGAGGAGCAGTTAACTTAGGACAGATAGACACCTCTTAGATAGAAGTAAAAGAAAAGTAAGAAGTAACAGATATTAATGATCCTACAGAAACAAGATGATCATGAAACCAGAAGATACAATCACCTACACACACACACACACACACACACACACACACACACACACACAAAACCGCACAGTTCAGTAATGAAACTGTAATTCACTATGTGGGAGTCAATTCTACATGTTTGTTTTTTTTTATTACGTTTCTGCTCATATTTGGGGCAGAAATACTAATAGCCTCTTTTCTGACCTATCTTTTTTTTAAAGTTTATTTATTTATTTTTGAGAGAGATTGAGAGAGAAAGAGAGCAAACAAATGAGCAGGGGAGAGCAGGGGAGAGAGACAGGGAAAGAGAATTTCTAGCAGGCTCTGTGTCTCAGCGTGGAGCCCACCTAGGGGCTTGAAATCAGGAACTGAGAGTTGATGACCTGAGCTGAATCAAGAGTTGGTCACTTAACCAACTGAGCCATCCAGGCACCCCTGACCTATCTTTTTGAAGAAGACTGCATAGCTAACAATTTGCCCTGGGAGAGGATAGAGAGACAGAAAAAGTTACTCTACCCAGCTCCTCTGGGCAATGGTAGGGCAGTTTGCTTGGAAGCCCAGTTTGAAGAATTTGGATTGCCTAAGGGCTGGGCTCCAAGCATTATACAAACACACTAGATGCAAAGCATCCCCCCCTCCCCGGGCCATTCCATGTTACCCCCATGACTCTGACATGACCAGGAAGCATGTGATGCTTGATGGGTTTGAGTAGTCAACCTTTTTGTCTCTGTCTTCTGCTAACATCTATGAAACAATGGCAGGATCAGTGGCTGATTTGCAAGTACTGTCAAATCTCTTATTATTCCTGGTACTTAACTCATAGCAATAGGGAGGTTTTGAAATAAGAATATACCTTTTGATGTTGCTGGTTCTGAAAATTGAGACATTTGAAAAAGAACTGAAAAAGGAAGACAATATTTACACAAAGCCTCTATAAGAATAAAACAGAAAATGTTAACTAAAACATTTAATTGTTGGAGATTGATGGAGCTAGTCACCAAGAAATAACCACAAATCAAAGAAAGTTTTCAAGTAATTAGAGAATTATGTGCATATATAAAAACGATCAACCTTGAATTGTAAAGAGCAAATAAAACTAAAAGTGTTGTCCTATAATTGACTTAACTTTGACTCATCATTTTCTAGTGGATGTAAAAAAATGTAAAATATTTTGAATCAACTTAATCAATTACTTGTCACATGTATTCTCCAGAAACCAGCCTCTGAGTGAAAGTTTAGACAAATTTGAATGCACAGGCAGTTTACTGGGGAGTGTCTTTGGAAGAAGCACCTGTGGAAGGGAGGGGACACTCTTGGATTGGAAATGGCCCATCAGAGTCATCACACTTTGAGCCAAAATGGCTTGAACTTCGTATCCTCCACCTCCAGCCGTCTTTGGATTGCCTAGAGAGGGTATGACCTTGGATGAGGAAGCTCTGTGCAGCTGAAGCAATTCTTAAGGGGCTAACAGCTAAAGGCTATTGCATTCCAAGGAATTCCATTCAAAAGAAGTGGGAAAACACGCCCTTCCCTGAATGGAGAAAATGGGTGGTGAGTCTGTAGTTCTACCATACCAACAATATGTTTCTTATTGGAACGAAAGTTAATTTTGTTCTTTTTCCAATCATTTCTAGTAAAAATTTCCAAGCCTATAGCAAAATTGAAAGAATTTTACACTTACCTATGTTTCCACCACACAAATGTTATAGTTAACATTTTATTACTCTGCTTTATCACACATCTATCTGTCTATCTCTTTTTGTCATCAGTATGCTCCACCAAAACATTTCTGATGAATATCATTAAATATGATAATGTTACTTGTAACATTTACATAAAATGAAATACACAAATCTTGAGTGTATATTGGCTGAATTTTCACAAATGCATACATCTGTATCAAAACATAGAGGATTGTTATCAACCCTGAAAGTTCCCTCATTTCTCTTTCCAGTTAATCCTCCCACCCACCAAGAAGAAACTACTGTGCTGATATTTTGTGACCATAGTTTTTTTTTTCTGTCCTAGAACTTAGTATACATGAAATCTTATTGTGTATACTCTTTTGTGTAAGTGGAAGTCTTTTCTCCCCTAAGTATAATGTTTTTGAATTTTGTGGATGTTGTGTGGTTATCTGTTGCTGTTGTGTTGCAGACTTCCATTCTATTGTATCGTTTGTTAATGATTTTCCTGTTGGTAAATATGTTGGCTGTTTCCAGTTTTTAGCTTTATGATTAAAAATACTAATAACATTCATGTATTAATCTTTTTGAATTTTTGTTTTCCTTGGATAAATACTTATGGTGGAAATGTGGGATCACAGGAGAGATTTATGTTTAGTTTTATAAGAACAGCCAGGTATTTTTCTGAAGTAATTGTACCATTTTATATTCTGATAAAATTTGGGAGTTTCATTTTTTCCAATGCTTGCCAACAATTGTAATTGTCAGTCTTTTTAATTTTAGACATTCTGGTACTTGTGGTGTTAAGGTGTTTTATTCAAGCATCCATGATAACTAATGTTGAGCACTTTTCTTCTCTTTGCTTTTTAATGTTTATTTTTGAGAGACAGAGACACAGCATGAGCGGGGGAGGGGCAGAGAGAAAGAGGGAGACACAGAATCCAAAGCAGGCTCCAGGCTCCAAGCTGTCAGCACAAAGCCCCACTCAGGGCTCGAACCCACAAACCACAAGATTATGACCTGAGCCCAAGTCAGCCACTTAACAGACTGGGCCACCTAGGTGCCTCATGTTGAGCATTTTTCTATGTGCTTCTTGATTCTTATCATATTTTCTTTTGTGAAGTACTTATTTAAATGTTTACCCAATTTTTATTGGGTTGTCTTTTTACTGTTACATTCTAAGAATTATTTATAATTTTGGATATCCAGTCCTTGTCACATACATATATTGTGAATAATTTCACCTGTCTGTGGTCTGCCTATTTCTTTTCTTTTTTTTTTTTTAATTTTTTTTTTTCAACGTTTATTTATTTTTGGGACAGAGAGAGACAGAGCATGAACGGGGGAGGGGCAAAGAGAGAGGGAGACACAGAATCGGAAGCAGGCTCCAGGATCTGAGCCATCAGCCCAGAGCCTGACGCGGGGCTCGAACTCACGGACCGCGAGATCGTGACCTGGCTGAAGTCAGACGCTTAACCGACTGCGCCACCCAGGCGCCCCTGCCTATGTCTTTTCTAAAGTGTGGTCTTGGATAAACAGAAGTTTTTAACTTTGATGACTTTCATTGTCATTTTTTGGATTATTTATTTATGTGATGTGTCCAAGAAAACTTTTGCTGTTGTTGGTCAAGTGTTTTATTTCATTATTTTTTAACAAGAAAGCTTTTTACACTTAGGTCACAAAAATTTATTTAAATAGTTATGGTTTTAACTCTTACATTTAGATATAGATTTCTACTATAATATTTGCATATAGTGTGAGGAAAGGTGCAACTTTGTTCTATATGTATATAAAGATATTCTAAAATTATTTGTTGCATAGACTTGTATTTCTTCTATTTTATTGTTTTGGCACTTTTGTAAAATCAAATGACCATGTAGGTGTGATTTTCTTTCTGAGCTCTTGATTCTGTTCTATTATTCTATTCATGACAATATCATGCTCCTTTGATTACTGTAGCTTTATAATAATTCCTGAAGTCAGGTAGTCAATTTGCCAGTTTTATTCTTTCTTACAGACTGTTCTGGATATTCTAGTTATCTGTGATTCAATATAGGTTTTAGAATCGTCTTGACAATTTCTATAAATAAACCCGCTAAAATTATCATCAGAATTGTGTTCACTCTATACACAAATTTGAAGATAAATAACATCTTAAGAATATAGAGCGTTGGGGACACCTAGGTGACTCAGTTGGTTAAGAGTCTGACTTTTGATTTCAGCTGCATTCATGATCTCATGGTTTGTGAGACTGAGCCCTGTATCTATGGTGCTAACAGCACAGATCCTGCTTGGGATTCTCTCTCTCCCTCTCTCTGCCCTTCCCCCACTCATGCTCCCTCTCTCTCTCTCTCTCACTCACTCAAAATAAATAAATTAATTTAAAAAAAGAATATTGAGCTTTGTAATCCATGAACATGGTGTATTTCTGCATTGATTTGGGTTGTCTTTAATTTCTCTCAGCAATGTCTCAGCAGTGTAGAAGTCCTACATGGCTATTTTCATTTTTAAACTTTTTACATTTATTTTTTATATTTTTATTTTTATATTTATTCATTTTTTATGTAAAATTATATATACTTTAGGTGTACAACACTATGTTTTGATATAGGTATACTTTGTGAAATGATTACCACAATGAAACAAATTAACATATTCATCATATCCTGTAGTTACCTTTCTTTCTTTTTTTTTTTTTCAATCCAACAATCTCATTTCTGGGTATACATCCAAAGGAATTTAAATCACCATCTCTAAGAAATACCTGTACTTTCATTTTCATTGCATCATTATTCACAGTAGCCAAGATATGCTAAAAATCTGTCGACAGGTGAATGGATAAAGAAAATGTGGTAGATATATTCATGTATGTAATTTACATATATGAATTTATATATACATATGTATATATAGCATATACATACTGTATACTATTGTGTGTGTATACACACACACACACACACACACACACACAATGGAATTATATTTAAAAAATAAAGAATTCTTATCATTTGTGACAACAGAGATGAGCCTGGAGGACATTATGTTAAGTAAAATATGTCAGACATAGAAAGAGACATATCACATAATCTCACCTGTATGTAGACTCTTAAAAAAAAAAAAAAAGAGAGAAACACAGTAACAGAGAGTAGATGGTATTTACCAGAGGCTGTGGGTGGGGGGAAAGGTAGATATATATCAAATAGTGTAAACTTTCAGTTATAAGATGAATTAATTCTGAACACCTATTATATAGCATGATGTCAATGTTAATGATAATGTATTACATACTTGAAATTTGTTGAGGATAGACATTAGTATTCTCACCTGCAAAAAAGGTAACTTTTTATTATACACCTCAAATTAATGTAACATGGTATATCAATTATATTTCAATTTTAAAAAGGTAACTATCTTTTTTAATTTATTTATTTATTTTGAGGGAGAGAGAGAAGGCACATGCGTGTATGCATGCACCAGGCAGAGGGACAAAGAGAGAGGGAGAGAGAATCCTAAGCAGGCTCTGGACTTGACTCTTAAGCTGTCAGGTCATGACCTGAACTGAAATCGAGAATCAGATGCTTAATTGACTGAGCCACTCAGGCTCCCCAAAAGGTAACTATTTTTTAAGTTAATTTTTATTATTTATTTTGATAGAGAGCACACACATGTGTGTACACACACAAGTTGGGGAGGGTAGAGAGACGGAAAATGCCAAACAGGCTCCAGGCTCTCAGTGCGGAGTCCAGCTCGGGGCTCAAACCTGCGAACTGTGAGATTATGATCTGAGCTGAAATCAAGAGTTGGACACTCAACTGACTGAGCTACCCAGGTGCCCCAAAAGGTATCTATTTTTAAATGTAGCACTAAATATTTTGTTTGTGAGTCATATAAATATAATTCATACCTTTTTTTCTAATTTTTTGCTACTAGTATAGAAAAATACAATTGACTTTTGTACACATTCTGTGTGTGCAGCTAACTTACTAAATTCAATTTTTAGGGTTTTTTTATACTAGTTTCTTATAGATCCTTTAAACTAGTCATTTTTTTCACAGATTCTTTAGGATTTTCTATAGGTAATATATTAAAATCTTACTTCATTCATAAATTATTTAGAAGTGTATTGTTACTTTCCAAATATTTATTATCCCTAGATATCTCATCATTATTGATTTCTGTTTTAATTCCATTGTGGTCAGAGAATATACTATGATTGCAATCTTTTTAGATTTATTAAGACTTGTTTAATAGGTAGCTTATGGCATGTCTTGGTGATCAGACCACAGACATTTGAAAAGTATGTGTGTTCCACAACCGTTGCACATAGTTTTTCAAATTAAAATTTGGTCAAAGTGGTTGACAGTGTTGATCATTTCTTTTACATGTTTAATGATTTTTATCAAGTTATTGTTAATTGCCAAGAGCGGGGTGTTAAACTATATATAATTATGGAATTTTCTATGTTAATAGAAATTTCTACATTTCTGTGTTTGATATTTTATCAGTTATTGGTTCATCTATTTTGCTGCTTGAATATAAGGTACATAAAGATTTATGAATATCATGTCTTTCTGATGAGCCGATCCTTCATCATTTTGAAATGCCCTCTTTACCACAGAGAGTACTCTATTTTTCAAAGCATAACTCCCTACTGTTTCACATCAATTCTGTATATAGTTGTATCTTGTTTTTTAATCCATTCTAGCTGTCACTGCATTCCATTTGGACTGTTTAGCCCATCAACATTTAGCATACTTTTAAATATGACTGCACTTAGGTTCATTACGTTAATAATCTGATTTCTGGTTTTCCATCCTTTTTTTGTTGTTGTTGCTGTTCTTGTTGTTGTCAAATTGTTCCAACTTTTCCTTCCTTTGGGTTATTTGTAATAATTTTTGAGGAGGGAAATTATACTGCTTTGCATTATTGATTGTTCTAGAAATTATATTACATATTTTTAATTTTTCACACTCTACTTAGAATTACTATTGTACCACTTCACTTTTAGAAAAGTCCGTATTATTCTCCTTCATTATGGTACAGAGATAGAACATGGACCAAGGTGAAGCAGTTTTCAAACTCTCTCTCTGTGTGTGTGTGTGTGTGTGTGTGTGTGTGTGTGTGTGTGTTAGAAATGTTCTTTCAAATAGAATCTTACGAAGTTCACTCTAAAAAACAGATTAACTCAGGGCGTCTAACTGAAGTGGAAACAGATATGGGGTTATTTCAGGCACTTCTGCAGAACCACCTCTGGGGCTCTTTTGAACTATTTGAGACTCACTAATGTAGAGATTGGATTTAGTAACCATAAGAACTCCTTTCAATTCTGAAATTATTTCACATGATCATATGTGTATGTAGAGTCTGACATGGTGATATGCAAGTTTTAGGAATAGGAAAGTGGGCATTTGAAGGTCATGGTTGAGTGGTCATGTAATCCTGCTATCGGTTTCTTCAGAATTATTTCTCTTATCAGTGCCCAGGGGTGATCAGGCCCCACAGATGTGCATACCATGCTTAAGACACCCATGGCTCTCAATTTATTAATTTTTAGTGAGGCATCATTGCCATGGAAACTGTAAAACATGACGTTTAAATGCTTAAAGACATCCTCTCCTCTAAGAGATGAACAAGTTGCCGAATTGTAATCTGGCAGTTCACTACTCTAGAAAATGTAAAATTAAAGTAAAGGAGAAGTAACCATTCTAACAAGAAGTCCTTAAGCTAAGATGGCTTGAGACTCTGTTTCCCAATACAGTGAAAATCTTTTCAAGAGAGTAAAATTTTTGAAATCTGAATCAGGCTTCCACTCGGTCAATGCTAAATGCATCCTCACCAATTTCTGCCTATAATCTTTAGGGTTGTGTCATCTTTAGGTGATAAGTTCTCTGCGCTCCCCCCCACCCCGTATCTTCACATGTGCTGTATTAATTTCCTAGGGTTGCTGGAAGAAATTATCACAAACTTGGAGACTTAAAGCAACAGAAATTTATTCTCTCACAGTTCTGGAAGCTAGAAATCCAAAATGAAGGTGTTGGCTGAGTCGTGCTCTGTCTTTGAAGGCTCTAGGGAAGACTCTTTTCTTCCTCTTCCTAGATTGTGATGATTGCTGGAAATCTTTGGCATTTCTTGGCTTGAAGCTGCCTCTCTCCAATATATGCCTTTGTCTTCACCTGGTGTTCTTCCTTGAATGCGTCTCTGTGTCTTCAAATAGCATTCTTCTCTCTGTGTCCATGTCTCACTATCCAAATTTCCCTCTTCTGTAAAGACACCAATAATTCTGAATTTAGGGGCCACCCTAATCCAGGATGACCTCATTTTAACTTGATTATATCTGGCATATTCCCAATTTCCAAATAAGATCATATTCTAAGGTTCCAAATGGACAGGAATTTTGGGGTGACACAATTGCAACCAATACATGTGCCCATCACATTGTCTAGTCAAGCTTTAATACATGTACAAATAATCTAATTTTCCCTTATTCTACACTCTGATTCAAGGCAACTTTTCAACCATCAATTTGCAAGTTATCTTCAGTGTGTATATTCTCCATTTTCCATTTTTTCCTTCTCCATGTCCTATTTCATTGTTGACATCCTTCCTCCTCATGCTAACATCGTGCTGCCATGCTCCTTCTTCCCTGTCCTGTTTCTCAAATGCAGTTGTCTAACCACATCTGACTTGCAAAGTTTCTCATTCTGCCGGTGGCATGTTTCTCTTTGGTTTCTGCACTCCACTTTTTTTTTTCCCTAATTTTTTTTTAACTTAAATCAAGTTAGTTAACATAGAGTGTAGTCTTGGCTTCAGGAATAGAACCCAGTGATTCATCTCTTACATATGACACCCAGTGTTCATCCCAAAAAGTTCCCTCCTTAATACCCATCACCTTTTTAACTCATGCCCCCACCCACCACCCCTCAGCAATCCTGTTTGTCCTATTTAAGAGTCTCCTATGGTTTGCATCCCTCTCTTTTTTATCTTACTTTTTCCTTCCCTTCCCCTATGTTCATCTGTTGAGCTTCTTAAATTCCACATATGAGTGAACTCATTTGATGTCTTTCTCTGATTTATTTCGCTTAGCATAATACCCTCCTGTTCATTCCACGTTGTTGCAAATGGCAAGATTTCATTCTTTTTCATCACTGAGTATATATATACGTATATATATATACCATCTCTAGCTAGCTACATGTATATATATATATATATATACGTATATATATATATACATATACATATATATGTATATGTATATATATATATATTCATCAGTTGATGGACATGAAGACTCTTTCCATAATTTGGCTATTGTTGCTAGAGCTGCTATAAACATTGGGGTGCATGTGCCCCTTTGTTTCAGCATTTTTGAATCCTTTGGATAAATTCCTAGTAGTGCAATTGCTGGGCCATAGGGTAGTTCTATTTTTAATTTTTTGAGGACCCTCCATACTGTTTTCCAGAGTGATTGCACCAGTTTGCATTCCCACCAGCAGTGCAAAAGTGCTCCCCTTTCTCCACATCCTCGCCAATATCTGTTGTTTCCTAAGGTGTTCATTTGCCATTCTGACAGGTGTGGGGTGGTATCTCATTGTGGTTTTGATTTGTATTTTCAACTTCTTTCTAGAGTGGGACAGATTGATTTTTAATGTTTAATTTAAATAACTTATTTTTAAATGTTCAAATGGAGAAGGAAAGTACCAGACATGAAATAAGGATATGGTCTCATAAGAGGTCATGTACATATATCCAGAAGTTCAGATAATCTTAAAAACATTTTTCAAAATAATTATTGCTTTGTTTTTTGCTTTTATAGTAGTCATGTGCTATAATTTATCATAAGATTTCAAACTAATATTAAGATGGATGTGACAAGTATCTGTTTATCAAAGTAAGCTTGGATTTTAAAAGATTGAGAAACACTAACAATATACCATTTTCTTCAAATATATTTCCCCCTGAAATGGCTGGTGAATTTTTCCTTAAAGTGTAAAGTTAACAACTGAAATAAAACACTGGTTATAAAGCTTATGATACTCTTGCACAAATCAATTAAGTAAACTTAAACACAGCTATCTTCACAGCTATCTTTAAAAAATTGAATTTTTTAAAGTATCTATACCAAATAATTTGTTCCCATTAATGAAGAATTTCAGTAGCTTACTGGAAAGGGCTGATATAATGGCCAAGATTTTCAGCAATTTATAGCCCATGGTGCACCTCCTACACTACTTGGTATTCTATGCTTCCGACATCAGCCATTTCCTACACCTTTCAATCACAGAAACTCTTTGTGTGATTCATTAAGACTACACAGTAGTGGCCTGAGATTTTAGTTTTTCTTCTGGTCTTGAACTGGTGTCTGACAAAGAATCAAAAAACTCTTGGCATTTGTAGTTTGACATTGGTGATTTCAATTATTTGAGAATGTAGGTGAAGCATAATTTTTTTTTAATTTTTTTAACGTTTATTTATTTTTGAGACAGAGAGAGACAGAGCATGAACAGGGGAGGGGCAGAGAGAGAGGGAGACACAGAATCTGAAACAGGCTCCAGGCTCTGAGCTGTCAGCACAGAGCCCTACGCGGGGCTTGAACTCACGGACCGTGAGATCGTGACCTGAGCCGAAGTCCGACGCTTAACCGACCAAGCCACCCAGGCGCCCTGCATAAATTTTAATCATGTTCTCCTTAGGCTGGGCTAAGTCTCTTCACTAATAAAGAAAATGAAAGAACTGCCCAAACCCCACATATCAACATGGCTTTGTTGTTCCCCAGGCATCACCTTAAAGGCATAATTGTCATTAAAAGCAAGTTATGTAACATGTTCCCATTATGCTTTATTTAATCTTACGAAAGGAACGGTATACTTTTATAGAATTTATAATATGGTAAATGGACAAAGGTCTCAACAGTTTCCCTTGGGATGATCAAATATCTATACTCTTTACCTATGTTTACTTCGCATTAAGAAAATAGATTCTCTTGATAGACTATTACAAATCACTCTGCAATAAATATACCTCACATTGAGACCCCTGAAAGCAAAGGGAGCCCTGTTTACCATCTCTGCTCTCCTCACCTCCCCTCTGCCAAATCTTACCTGAGTCTAAATGAAAGGGATCCAGAACAGGAGGATGTGCAGTAGTATTGTGGTGAAGATTAATCATTGTTAGAGGATTTGGGCTTGAATCAATGTCAGTAGATTGCTTGGTAGGCTATCTTGGGCAAGTTTCATGGCTTCTGGAAGCCTCAGTTCCTGAAGCTCAATACCGGGCGTGACAGCAATGCCATCTCAGGTTTATATCAACAACAAAAATGAAATGTGGCACCCATGTCTTTTAGCACCCTCAAGAACACTTAAGTTTTTATTTAACATTTCTCTCTCTTTTTTAGAGCTCTTCTGTACTTCACAGATATAAAATGCAAAAAGTCCATGAGTAAAGATTAGATAAAAGGTGATTCTACTTACACTTATGCTAAAGTATGTTATGAGACTAGCAAAAAATTAAGCACAGTCGAAGAACGCTTGCAGCAATAGCAGCCCAAGTGGGTCTGCAAAGAATGAAGCATTGATTTGATGGCACGCACATCGTTTACAGGGGATGGCAGTGCTGGTGGTAGTAGGCATGATGATGTGAGCATCTAGGAAGAGCAGAGTGCACAATTTATCTGAACACAATTACATCTCCAGGGGCGCCTGGGTGGCTCACTCGGTTAAGCATCTGACTTCGGCTCCGGTCATGATCTCACGGTTCATGAGTTCGAGCTGTGCGTTGGGCTCAGTGCTGACAGCTCAGAGCCTGCAGCCTGCTTCAAATTCTGTCTCCCTCTCTCTCTGCCCCTCCTCAGTGCATGCTCTGTCTCTTTCTCTCTCTCTCTCAAACATGTATTAAAAAAATAAAAATTAATAAAAATTTAAAAAAAAAAAAAGAATTGCATCTCCAAATAAAGTCTTAAGAGATTTCAATGAGATTTAGCAACCATTCCTAGAATTTAACATGGGAATAACTCATATCGAGATTTTAGCTAAGATAGTCCGTGGTATTGCTGCCTCATCATCCATTTTGTTTGGCTAAGCAGCCTGTGGTGGGTGCAGGGGCATCTTAACCTGACACTGGTCTCCTTGTGCAACTACATGACAAGAGAACAGCCTTCAGGGCCACAGGCAAATGTAAGTTGCTGATAGGACTTCCCCAACAGTCTCCCCTGCCTCCCAGGGCCTAATCCTTGTGCTGCCCCTTAGATAAAATCCCCATGTAGTTTACCAAAATCCTGCTCTTTTTTTGGTTTGAATTGACCAATTAGGCCTTGGACAGGAACTTTAATGTACTCCATCCACAGACCATAATAAAAGCATGTGCCCCGGCACCTGCCTCTCTTTCTGCCTGTACCATGCCTTGACCTCCCCATGTCACCCTGTGCAGCACTGCGTGTAACTCTTCCAGAACTGCTGAGTAATAAGTTTCTCTATTTCAATTTCTCTAGTAGTCCATTGTTGAACCATTGAACTGTGGCTCACCACCTCCAGCACCCTGTGCTCCTTTAACAAATGTTAATCTAACAAAGTCATAACACCCCAACAAAATTATGTGACTAACTGCATTTAGTTCATTATGAAGGAACAAGAAGAGCAAAAACTTGAAGCAGAAAACCAGGCAGCTTCAGAAACAGCTTGAAAAAAATGGCAGACATAGTTTTATAGGTGAGGACTTGGCAATTTAAAAAGTGTTTTCTCTTGGGGCACCTGGTGGCTCAGTCAGTTAAGTATCTGACTTTGGCTGAGGTCATGATCTTGGGGTTTGTGGGTCTGAGTCCCGCATCGGGCTCTGTGTTGACAGCTCAGAGCCTGGAGACTGCTTCGGATTCTGTGTCTCCCTCTCTCTCTGCCCCTCCCCTGCCTCTCAAAAATAAATAAACATTAAAAAATGTTTTCTTTTGATTATGTGTAGGTTATTTGTTGTTATCTAAATCTCAGTATATTTTCTAAATTAAGTGTTCCCATTTTAAAGATAAGGTAGCCAAGAGACACAATATATCCTGATTTAACTACAAAAGCCACTTCTATATTTGAGGCAGGAACTGCCTTTTCTTTAGTTTCTCTTGAGTATTATATGTAATATTACAATATGAACTATAAAGAAGGCTGAGATGAGGAAGAGCCAAATAACCACTAGCAAACAACTAAAGGAGAAAATAACAGGGGGGAAAGACAAAGATTCTTCTGACATGACACTATATAAGAAAACAAGTCTCAGGGCTTCTCAGAGAGCATGGTTTTGATTTTTAATGCTTTTGCCATAAAACTGTAACTTCCCCTAAGAAACTATTCTTATCCTATTGATATTAAAGCAATATAATACTTAGCTGAAAATTACTCAGCTGGGTCCTGTACTCATTCTATATCTTGAAGGGATAAATACTTACTTCCTTTGTTGAATAGAAACAAAAATATGGAAAAAATATGGAATTGAGGCCACGAGGTACTGTCTTAAAGAGTTTGAAGCATCTGTTTTTTCTTCATTCAGTGAAAACATTTCTGCACAGCTACACTTTGTGACATATAACCTTATAGAACATATAACATTGTAACTTTACAATGATTTTTTAAAATTATATTCAAAGGTGCTCTTTTGCCATTCAGATGTTCAACTTACCCTGATACTGCTAAGGTATCAGGAAGGGTAAGTATCCTCTAGTCCTAGGATTAAGTCTTCTTTTGGTGAGCCTACCTCCCTGGACTGTGCCCTTCACTAGTTCATACCTCACTCCGCCCTCCTGCTTAGTGAGACAGGGTGACTAGAGAGGCTGGAGTTTGGCATCCCCACCTGACTCAGGTAGGTTAAGCTCTGATAAGACTCCAACAGTTTAGGATCTGGTTAAATAGTTCTTTCTAAAGGCAGGCCTTATTAAGAACAGAATAGTCTGGGGATCTCTGGGTGGTTCAGTCAGTCAAACTTATGACTTTGGCTCAGGTCATGATCTCACGGTTTGGTTCGTGAATGCAAGCCCCGCGTCGGGCTCTGTGCTGACAGCTGGGAGCCTGGAGCCGGCTTCGAATTCTCCCTGTCTCCCTGCCCCTCCCCTGCTTGTGCTCTGTCTCTCTTTCAAAAGTAAATAAACATTAAAAATAAATTAATAAATAAAATTCAACACCTGCTAATATTCAGAAAAGAATCTTATTCAAATAAAATTATTTAAAAAAAAAAGAACAGAATGTTCTCAAGTATTTCAAAATGGTTCCTTCTCCCCCCTCTGTCTGCCAGAAGCATGAGGAATATTTTTGTCTGATATTCACCGAGAGGACCTAGGAGAACTCCTGGATATAAAACTCACCACGATTGGGTCCCCTAGAGTTTTTAATTCTCAGAGTTGTCTACACTGAGGCTCCAGTGGTTCACCAATTACAGTTGAAGTTTTCCTGCCCTGACACTCATATCTAGAAAGTTGCTGCCCTAGTTGTGATCTGCTGTGTCTGCCTGTCTGTGTCTCCAACTTTTGGGTGCAGTTTGCTGTGTGATCACATTTCTCTAAAGGATCTTAGATAACTTGTTGATTTTCATTCTGTTCAATTTTTAACTTGTTACCACAGGGTGTGACTTCTAAGATACTTACATGCTGGGACAGAAACTGGAAGTCAAGGCTGGAAGAATTTTGAGGGGTATAACAGAGAAAGTTTACTAACCGGACTGTTAGTAAAAATCTAGAATTTTAGGACACTATCACTGAGGGCTCAAATGGACATGAGGAAAACGTTACTGGAAAGCATCAGAAAGAGGATGGCTGTCAGGTAGTCACAGATAGCTTAGAAATATTGCCTCCTGTAGTCATGTGGAAAACAGGATGTTAAAATGATGTTTCATTATATAGTGAAGGAGAATTCTGAGAAAAGTAGTAAAGGTTCTTCCTGATTTCTTCTTCCTGTTTATAGGGATGCCTTTTGAAACCCATGGCAGGACTGTATAGGTAAGTGAAAGCACATACCCTTAAAATATTAGAGCAAAACTATAGATTCTCTGTAGACAAGTTCTCTTCTTTTAGAAACATCATTGGCCTTATGACTGGCCCTTCGTAGAGACTGACTGCTTGACCATAGACCATAATGATTCTTCTCTGGAAAGGACACTGGCAACACCCAGTTTTAGTAGTGCCAGAGCATGCCTCTAGCATCCAGTGCCCTCTTAAATGATGGCGTGTGCAGCTTCGTGAGTCTAGTGGTGATAACAGGGAAACTTCATTGGAATAGTTTGGTGGGTGATCATATCTGCACAGGCTGTTTGGTTCGTGACCATTTTCACTCAGTACTCCAGTATTCCCCAGGCATCTGTGAGCTGCATGGCATACTTCCAACATTTTTCTTTTCTGATTAAAAAGCCATCAGTTTCTGTTGCTTACAACTAAGAACCCTGATTGGTATACTTTTTCACCTAGGTCAATTCCCTGAGATCAAGAACTCTTTATTTTCTTTCTTTTCTGTCTTTTTCTAGTGTTACCTTGCATGTATCCATAAACATATGAATATGGCTCTCTCAAATGTTGCCACATTTTCAACTGATTTGGCTTAATTGTTTGCTGATCCTTTTTGTTTTGTTGTTTTATTCTCTCTTCCCCTTTTTTTATTTGTTAGTAGAGTGGTTCAGTGTAGTCTCTATAATCAGACTAAATGGATTTGAATACTGGTTCTAAATTTTACTAGTTTTGTGACCGTAGGCACAGCACTAAAACTCCATATGGCTTTTTCATATTAAAAATTGGCATGATTGTAGTATCTGACACAAAGCGTAACAGTAATTAAATTTTAATCAGATAATTCAAATAAATAAATTCAATTGCTACTTTTGTTGCTATTTTAACAATCATTTAGAACACCTGCTAGTTCTTTTGTATTTTTATATTCTCATAATAAAAACTTTATAAGGGAAGTTTTTATCATGTAATTATACTGAACTAAAATGTCCAGTATGCTGTAATTATCCATAAAGCAATTTTTGTTTATATGTTAATTTTAAATACTAAAAACAAACAAATTTGTGTAAAATCTGTAAGAGTATTTCCATCCCTTCCTTGGAGGGGGATTTTTTTTTTTCTATTTGAGAGCAGTGTGGGATCATTACATGGAGACACTCGGTAGAGGGCTTAATGATATTATGTAAGGTTGTCTTCACTGATGTTTGCAGTAGTTTTCACAGGTTTAAATATTAAGTTTATCCACAAAGCATTTTGATGGGGAGCAATAAAATAATTCATGCAAGCAAATATAACATTTGCAGAAAGCCTAAAATTAAATATGGCCACTGCTAAAAAAAATGTAATGCAGAAGCATAAAATACGTATGAAATTATGTAAATAGGCTGGAAAAAGTATTCCAACTAAACTTGACTACTAGTTTTCTGAAGGCTTGCCAAACTCCAAATAAAAGCTGCATTGAGTAGAATGTTTAGACATCTGGATACTTTTTCTTTAAATTCCAGGAAAATATTCCGCATTTAGTTTGAAATGTGGCTACCTAAGTCACTATTTCCACTACAGTCAAAATAGTTATTCTTTGTAATTTCCTGTTTGTCATATTACTTCTTTTCAACCAGCTGATGATCAAAGATACTCACAATATTTTTTTAAACTGTTTTTCCTGCCTAATTTTCTAGTTAGTGTTTTAACAGGCTTGCATTGGCAAGCCAACTTTTCCTTTGACCTATTCAGGCTTTCAATCTTTAGACTTCACTCCACTGCCAGAGCTGTGCAATTTATTAAAATTAAATTGAACACTGCAAAAAATATTAACAAAGTTCAGCAGTTCACCAAATTTAATGTCGAAAATTATTTTTCCAGTCATGTTCATGTTGCAGGAAATTCTTTGAATACTGAATCTATCTTGGGCAATTTCAATCTATAACAAAACCAGGAAGTAGGCCTTATACTATTATGTGACTTTCTTCTTCAAAATCCTGTACGTTAACCTCTGGAAAACTAAATGTGTTTAGTTTAGTTCTGTTACATAAACCACATTTGGTGTCCTTATTATTTCACTAAGAATCTCCCAGTCTGAGCCCTAGCTCAGTCAACATTTACTTAATCACATATTAATAAAATGCAGACAGTTAGGGCGGTATTTGAGACAAGGCTTTACACAGTTAATCCAACTTCTGAATAAAGAAATTGGAATTCACACAAGTTAAACATATGTTCAGTGGAAAATAATGTGTCTTCACAATGTGTTCAATCTACTTCAATGTTATTTCTCACTTACTTCTCAATGGCAATCAACATGTGCACAAAAACAACATGGAGGTCATATAAGAATGCTCCATCTGAAAATAGAATTAGTTTCGCTCATTTTTAAACACTATTCAAAAATCGAACTTACAAATTACCTATGTCTTGTGGCACATAAAGAGTGTGTTTATCCTTTATTATATCACATAGTGTTTTCTGAATGTAGTGTCCTTGGAAAATTTTAAGCCCCATACATTGCTTTTGTCACAATATGTCATCATATATCACGATCAAATATTTGAACTGCTTTCTTTTTGTTTCTGTTTATGAATATATAAACATCATAATTCTTTGAGATGTTTATTATTATGGCAGAGGACTATTTGTATATTCAATAAGAAATAAGTATATCTATAAAGTAAATGACTTAAACATAAACGTATCGAGACCAATTCTGTGGATACCCTTGACATAGAAATATGTTCCTTGTTCCTTATAGGATATGTCTCTTCTAATTTTATTGAAATTACTTTGCTTTCCACATATTGAAAGAAAATAATTAGAACAATGAATTTTCATAGAATATTCATAATCTAAGGGCGATGTTCTATAGATAGAACTTAGCATTAAATATACATATGTATTTATATGTACATGTGTATTGAAATTCTTTAATGAACATTTTATCAGAAGTTTATTATGACCATAATCTGTAAAAATTGAGCTTGTATAGGTAATCATTGACTATAAGAACATACCTGAAGATTGGAGATTTTTAAACTAATAATCTGAATGCTATTAAAACTATTTAAAGCCTATTTAAGTAGATAGTTTCTTGTAAAAAAATATTAGTGGACTAGGTTTTGTATGTTTTAGAGTGTTATTTATATTTAATCATTCTGAAGTCAACAGAATGAGCATTGTAGCCTAACTTTAATGTGTAGTTCTGTCTTCTCCATGTTACAGTTAGTCATGCATGCAATTGTATCCACTTTAGGGTATCTTTGTATTCCACTTTGTCAAATAAGGCCTAAAAAGACCCAAATTAAAAAAAAGCAAATATGTTTTCTTTGCATAATGCCAATGCCAAAAAATAGAAGGCCTGTGAAGTAATTAAGGACTGGTTCTAAAATATCTTATCTATGATACCAGCCGATGAAAAGACTTCAGAGGAAGTATAATAGAGGAACGACTTTAAAATGTAAGCCCAAGTGTATAGTGACTTTATTCTTAGCATAAGTACATTAACTTTAGATTAGAACACTTTATTTACAGAAGAGATAACAATTTTCCATGATTTTTTTTAATGTTTTTGTTTTCTGAGAGAGACAGAACAGAGCATGAGCAGGGGAGGGAGACACAGAATCCGAAACAGGCTCCAGACTTGAGCTGTCAGCACAGAGCCCAACACGGGGCTCGAACTCATGAACCAAGAGATCATGGCCTGAGCCAAAGTCAGACACTTAACCGACTGAGCCACCCAGGCACCCCATGATTTTTTTATATAATAAAATATTTAAGCATTAGTTGCATGGACTGGAGATGGACTATGGTTAGAGAAAGCAGAATAGTTTTATGTATTAAATGTTAAAACCTTCTAAATTGGAAATTGGAAAAGAGATAATTAAAACAAGATAAGTTGTTCACCTAAGCAGGAGGTCATTTTTCAGTTTGTTGTTAGTTTAATAAATTTCTAACACTACAATAGAAATTAATATTTCTCTTTCATAAACTATTTTTTTTCTGAAGACTTGATTTGAGACTATGATGTATTTGTCTTGTAACAGACTAATGCTACATTTAAAAATACTTGGAAAATCCAGGTACATTACTTTTTAATTATGTTTAAAGATACTGGTGAGCTGCCAAGTCAATGAGAACTTGAGAGGCTAAGATCTTGGAAAATAAAAATGTAGAAAGAAGAGAACCCATAGACCAGAAGCCAATTTTCTCCTGGCATAATTGCTAATTATTGGCATTATGCTGAATCCCAAGAAGTGACACAAAAGCCTACAAATAAGAGCCATAGAAGGTTTTAACAAAAGCAGAAAATTTGGCAACTATATAGGGCTGGAGTTGTAGAAAATAGAGTAGGAGCTATCAAAGCAGCCAAGACATGTGGAACCAAGAGTTGACTAAAGAGTGAAGTTCAAAGAAGTGAACTTTATATTCAACAATTTTGCTTCTTGGCATTAGACAAATTCTTAAAGCTGCACATAAAAAGAAGTTAAAAATCTAAGTAAAAATCTGAAGACAAGGATGGACTTTTGTTCAATCCCAAGAAAAGAGAGAAAAGAAAAATTAGTTCAGGAGCTATTGAAAGGGAAGGTCCTCAGTAAGCAGTACAACTTTTCATTTGAGATCCCTGGAGACTTCTGTTCTAAAAGCCAGAATAAACCAGAGATGAGTGAAACCTTATAAAAAGTCTAATCCAACTTTTAATCAGATGATTAGTCACTGAATTAAGGTAATTTATACCTAACTCTATCAGCCCATCAGAGGAAAGAATAAATCCTCTCTAGAGGAATATCACATCATCAAAAATCTCTATTATTTATCATACAGAAAGCATAATATTCAACCCAAAATTACTAGATATACTAATAAATAGGCACAACACACCCACATGCACACACACACACACACACACACCCCACAAACAAATAAACAGCAAAGAGAACAATAGAAAGCAGTCATAGAATTTCTGGGGCGCCTGGGTGGCGCAGTCGGTTAAGCGTCCGACTTCAGCCGGGTCACGATCTCGCGGTCTGTGAGTTCGAGCCCCACGTCAGGCTCTGGGCTGATGGCTCAGAGCCTGGAGCCTGTTTCTGATTCTGTGTCTCCCTCTCTCTCTGCCCCTCCCCTGTTCATGCTCTGTCTCTCTCTGTCCCAAAAATAAATAAACGTTGAAAAAAAAAATTTTAAAAATAAAAAAAAAAAAGAAAGCAGTCATAGAATTTCAAATAGCTATAATAAATATGTTAAAAAAATAGGTGAAATATATTACTAAAAATTAAAATTTATAAAAAATTTATGATTTTTAAATTAAAAATGATATAAAATTATGAAAGATTTGGCAGAAGATTGGACACAGCCAAAGAGAAAATTAGTGAACTGAAAGATAGGTGGAGTGAAAGTACCCAGGACAATGCTCTAAGAGCACAAAAGAAAGACAATATATGAAAAAGCCTGAAAAATAATATGTGTAATTAAAGTCTTAGAAGAGAAGGAGAGAGAAACTAAAGTAGAAACTATAGTTGAATAGACACTAGTTGATAATTTGCAAAATAATGACAAATATTAAGCCATATGTTCAAAAATCTGTGTGATTCTAAAAACAAAACCAAAGAATACATTTAAAAAAACAGATAGAGGGATAAAACTGCATTGCTTTTGAAGCAGCATTGGGATGCCAGGGTGGCTTAGTCAGTTAAGTGACTGACTTTGGCTCAGGTCATGATCTCAGGGTTTATGGGTTTGAGCCCTGTGTTGGACTTTGTGCTGACAGCTGGAGCCTGCTGTCTCCTTTTTCTCTTCCCCTCCCCTGCTCTCTCTCTCTCAAAAATAAAAGGAAACATTAAAAAAATAAAACAGCATCAATAAGACAAGTAGTTTGTGTCTTAAGAATAGTAATGTAAAATAGTATACAGTATAATATTGCTTTTAAGCTGCCGAAAGAAAATTACCAACAGCCTAGAATTATATGATCAGCAAGAGTTTCTCTCAAAAGTGAAGAGGAAATTAAAAAGAATTCCATAATGTCAAACCTTAGAGGCAAACTGCATCAGAAAAAATAATGAAGGGGGTGCTTCAGGCATAAGAAAAATTATCTTAGAAACATACAAATGTTGAAAGACATGAAGACCATTTGAGAGGGTAAAACATGGATTGATTTAAATGATTGTTGAATATATTATATAATAATAATGGTAATAATGTCTTTGGGAAACAAAATGTAGAATTAAAATAAATGGCATGATAATATAAAAGGCAGAAAATTTAAAACACACACACAATTAAAATGGTCCAAATAATAGCATTACTTATAAACTAGTAGCCTATAATATGGTAAGGATGCATTTGGTAATCTCTAGAGAAATGTAAGAATGGTAAAAGAAAGGGTAATTTACAAGTAAATGTAAGTGGAAAATAAGCTAGTTTAAATATTTGGAAAAATGTGAGGTAACTGGAAAATAAATAATGCAGTTATAGAAATAAATAAATATTTATATTAAATATAAATGGATTAAATGTTCCAATTAAGACATCAACAGAATGGATTAAAAATAAATGCTCCTAGGGGCGCCTGGGTGGCGCAGTCGGTTAAGCGTCCGACTTCAGCCAGGTCACGATCTCGCGGTCTGTGAGTTCGAGCCCCGCGTCAGGCTCTGGGCTGATGGCTCAGAGCCTGGAGCCTGTTTCCGATTCTGTGTCTCCCTCTCTCTCTGCCCCTCCCCTGTTCATGCTCTGTCTCTCTCTGTCCCAAAAATAAATAAACGTTGAAAAAAAAAAATTAAAAAAAAAAAAAATAAATAAATGCTCCTTACAAGGGATGTATTTTAGGAGCGCCTGGGTGGCTCAGTTGGTTAAGTGTCTGATTTTGGCTCAGGTCATGATCTCGCAGTTTGTGAGTTTAAGCCCCACGTCAGGCTCTATGCTGACAGAGCAGAGCCTGGAGCCTGCTTTGGATTCTGTGTCTCCCTCTCTCGCTGCCCCTTCCCTGCTCTCTCTCTCTCTTTCTCTCAAAAATAAACCTTAAAAACAATTAAAAAAAAAACAAGAGAAACAAATATAAATATAAGTGCCTTTAAATATAAGGGCACAAGGGGCGCCTGGGTGGCGCAGTCGGTTAAGCGTCCGACTTCAGCCAGGTCACGATCTCGCGGTCCGGGAGTTCGAGCCCCGCGTCAGGCTCTGGGCTGATGGCTTGGAGCCTGGAGCCTGTTTCCAATTCTGTGTCTCCCTCTCTCTCTGCCCCTCCCCCGTTCATGCTCTGTCTCTCTCTGTCCCAAAAATAAATAAACGTTGAAAAAAAAAATTTAAATATAAGGGCACAAAACAATGGGAAAAAAATACAGGAATAAAAGACATGTATGAAAACACTAATCAAAGGAATCTAGTGTAGTTTAATCCATATTAGGCAGTGTGGACTTAAGGGCATGATGCATAATGCCTGACACCTGCTGGAACAGGTAATAATTGTTACTTTTAGGAAAATATAGTTGGACTTCTAATCATCAAATCAAATTGGTCAGAATTTAATAACACTAAAAATAACTAGTTAAGCTTTGACAGAATCTAACCAGCTTCTGAGTGAAGATGGTGGTAGATATCTAGAATATAGTATTTAAGAATTTATATAGTGAAAAACTAAGAAACTTAGAATGATATTTTCATTTTCTAGGTTCTTAAAACCATGGCATGAATTTTCTAATTACAAGATTTCATAAATCACTAATTCTGTACAGCAAGTATTTAGGACACAAATTGTGAAATTAGACCCTGACTTAGAGTCTAGACCAGCTTGTCTTAGTGGCCTTGGCATATGAGTTATCCTCTGGAAGCTGCAGATAATTTAAGGAACTCAAACTGTATAGAAGGGAGGTCTGGCCTTTGGATGGGGATGCCCTATTAACAGGCTAAAACTTTGTCCTTATAGGAACAGGTGATGCTTGAGAACATGCTAGAGGGATTTCTAAAGATGATTGTGGCAGGAACCTCCAGGTCTAAGGCAGCACGGTTCATTTACAATGTCAAATTTTAGTATTTAATGTTTACCATATTTATCATCTCCCTTTCATTTCATTTCATTGCCTGAGGACAATTTATGACCTTTTATAAATTATTACACTGGCACTAACAAGGAGCAGATAAAGGTATGAATTTCTGAGATGCTAACAAAATTATTTTTAGCTCTGTAGATTTGCTTTATACACTGCTGTCATATCACTGTTCTAAACATTTGATTTGATTATTTAATGCCCTAGGGAAATAATTCAAAAGTGGTATTAATAGCAACGGCACACATACCTGTTTGATCACTGTACTATTATTACCAGAATTTGCATATGCCCTTTCCTAGATATTCATGCTCACATAGAGTTTTACTTAAATTAATCCAAGATGGGACACCTGGGTGTCTCAGTCGGTTAAAGGTCTGACTTCAGCTCAGGTCATGATCTCATGGTTCATGAGTTAGAGCCCTGAGTCAGGCTCTGTGCTGACAGCTCAAAGCTTGAAGCCTGCTTCAGATTCTGTGTCTCCCTCTTTCTACCCCTTGCCTGCTCTCATTCTCTCTCTTTCTTTCTCTCTCTCTCTCTCTCTCGCAAAAGTAAATACATTGAAGAAATAAAAATTAATTAATTAATCCAAAATGATGACAAGGTTAAAATTCTTGGAACTTTTTACGCTGAAGAAATATGACACTAATATAAGAAAACATACAAATAAATATTTTGCTCAAACCTAAATAAAATGGTAGGATTATTTTCTCAGGGTCTTTATTTTACCAAAATTGGATTTTACAATCAACGCTTGATTATCTGTAGGCAGCTTTTCATTATTTTAATTAATCTGAGCTCATCTTGTCCTCACTTTCTTTTTGGTATTGTAATTAAATTTCATTGAAACCCCCTGTTGATTTTTCC
Organism: Lynx canadensis; assembly: GCF_007474595.2. Lineage (NCBI taxonomy): Eukaryota > Metazoa > Chordata > Mammalia > Carnivora > Felidae > Lynx > Lynx canadensis. Next base: position 56,513,679 of record NC_044320.2, on the reverse strand, counting down.
CAACTTTTACTTATGACCATTTTTAGCCCTGGACTATGGAAATGCTATTTATTGCACACTTTAAAAATCCAAGTACATAGTTATTTTCTCCCCATTCTGTCTTCCTCTAACCTCATCAAGGATAGATGTAAAGAAGAAATGAGAAGCTTAGGGAGAAGTCACATTGAGTCTTTCATTCATTTTTGGGAGGTGACAATGGAGAAAGAAAGAATGGGATAAATAAATAGTACTAGCAAACAACAGAACTTTTCCCATCTTTCTGATTCAATCTTTCAAAGTATAGTTTATCATAGTGTCCAGTGGAGGCCAGTGCATAGTAAGTATTCAACATTTTTCTGTTGATCTATACCTATCTCACCTATAACTAACTATATCTATATCTATATCTATATCTATATCTATATCTATATCTATATCTATATCATCTATCTATCTATATCTATCTATGTCTGTCTGTATCTATGTCTATATCAGAAATCAAACTCCCAAGAGTGGCAGTTTTTGCCAGTTTTCATTGCAATGGCTTTAGTTCTTTCCATTAAATTTCAAAAAACTTGTTCCACTCTAGCAGCCAGTGAGCTCAACTGAAGAAATGAAATGACAGTGAGATGCAAGACACAAAAAAAGGTGTGTCTGGTCACAATAACAAGGTTGCTTTAGTAGTGGGTGATTTAGTGAAATGTAACCTGTGTCTCAAGAATACAGATTATATATTTTTGTGATATAGGCATTTGGCCACTCTAAAAGCAATGGAGGAAAATAACCACTAGAACTTTTATTCTCAAAAACATCATACAAAAATACAGTATGACTGGGTGTTATCTACTTACCATTATCCATCGCTTTCTCTTTCTGCAAATATATGTCCATTCATATTTATGTTTACGCATATATATTGACATACGTGTATGTGCATATGTATATATATCAGAGAGAGTAATAAGCACATTAAGAATTAAAAGGGTAAGGCCAGTTGAAAGAACTATAGGCTATTTACACAAACTCTTCAGTTTTTGAAGCTTATGAAACACTGTCTGGAAGGTATGGATTCATAAATATCAAAACTTGACAAAGAAGGGGGAAGGTTTTGGTAAATAAAGTTCACTAAATTAAAAAAAAATTTAAATAATGTAATATAAACAATTTTCAGAAACCTCAAAATGAATTTAAGGAAAGCAAAATAAATTGTGCAAACATTGTATTCTCTTACTTATAAACAATGAACTCTAATCAATTGAATTTACGTCTGTTGCTATGTCCTGATATTTCAATTCTCAATGAAGAATACTAAACTCTTTCATGTACTAGAAAACTATTTTTCCCCTAAGTATCTTCAAAACAGTTTGAGGTACAGATTGAACCACACCATCATTGACCTTTAAAAAAAAAAAGCAAAGATGTCTGTCTTAAAATCAGGTAATTCAGGTAATACATAAGCAATGGGACAAAAAAATATATTGATTCCAGCAAACTCTTTTATTCACTGATCTCTGGAAGTAGTACTTTTTCTTCTCTGTGTGCAAACATTTTTATGTGTTTTAAATATGGAATTTGTGATTATACAAACAAAATATGCTGTAGAAAGCATTTGAGGCAAATGGAAATTATATATATTTTTTGTTATTATAGCTGCAGTTTGATAAACTAACTTCATCTAGTCTCTAGGAAACCACTTAGCACCATAGAAGAGGTTACTTGTACATAAGACCCATCGCTCATAAAGAGTTAATCTAGTCCCTGCGGTGAAGCACTTTACTGTCAGAAAGCTCTTTCTCTTCACTCCCGTTCACCATAGGAACAGGCCAATTGATAATAATATACATCTCTGGAACTGCTGTGATGAATAAACATCTCTCCAAATTACTCAAATTAATTTCAGCAGGTTGCAGCATTTTCTAGTATGGATTTTTTTTAAGTCCATCTTTGTTCAAATGAGAGTTTTTCACAGACAAATGGTTTTCTAAGACTCGCATGCCAAAACCTGGGCAAACATGGAAAGCTATGGCATTTTAACACCCAAAACTGGGCCATTAAGCATGTACAAATATTTGGGCTAGTAACCTTTAGTTTCAGTGTGCAATACTAAACATTCTTATTTCCATCAGAACCATCTATGCACAAATTCTGTAATTAAATACCACTGATTTTTCTTCCTATTGACCTTTGATACATGTAAACAGGCTCCTGGGAAGGAAGGTGTTTTTTTGTAATTCTGAGAGCCTTTATTGTTCTTATTACTTTTTTTAATCATTTTTTTCAATGTTCTAAAATTTCCCTAAAATACTATCTTATGCTTTTGTTTAATATTTTTTAATGTTTATTTATTTTTGAGAGAAAGAGAGACAGAGCACGAGCCAGGGGGCGGCAGAGAGAGAGGGAGACACAGAATCCGAAGCAGCCTCCAGGCTCTGAGCTGTCAGAGCAGAGACCAACACGGGGCTGGAACCCAAAAACTGGGAGATCATGCCCTGAGCTGAAGTTGGATACTTAACCTACTGAGCCACTGGCCAGGCACCCCAATATCTTATGTTTATATAGATATTCTTCTCTAAGAAACTCAAACTACTAAGAATATGACATCTCAGTTACCCTCAGTGTGAGGGTGGAAACAAAACTTTTCTTTTTACAGATGACAAGCCTGATAGAAATGTAATACCAAAGGTTTTCTTACTTATATGCACTCTCACCAATTGAATTAAAGATTTACAGTAATAATCAGAATTGAGGCACAAAAAAATAGTATACTTTTTGAAAGGGACTCTATAACTGTATTTCCTTAGTTCAAAAATTACCCCAGTTTATTCTGAAGTTCTATGCTTGTAACATAAAGTTCACTTTCATTTATAGCTTTAGACCAATGAAGGGATGCTTAAGAATCTTAAGATGTAAATAACAGAAAATGCTGCAGCTTGCTTTCTTCCATTTTTCAAGTTTTGGGTTTTCATGGGATTTTTACCTTTAGAGAAACTTGGATATTTTTGTGCTTTTAATGTGTTTGTGGGGAGATTAAAATCCCTGTGGATGTTGGAGATTGGCATTTTAAAGGCAACTATAACATACGTTTAATAATGTCTTAAAACTTTTTGTATGATTGCCTAACTGTGGTCAGTCTGTGAGCAATCATATATTTTAGAATGCAAAGCTGCCACCTATTTTCAGCGTAAGAAAACATTTAGTAATTTTTCTCTTCAATTTCATTAAATGTTACTTGATGCTAACAGCATCAATACCTTGGAACACATATGCAGCCATATTGTTCTTAGGTTCTGTGATGGTGATGTAAGTGTGACATTTGCAATAAAGGTAAAAGCAATATTCTATAGAATATTCATTTGTTTTCTATTCATTTGATCAATAAATGTTTATTAAGTGCCTTCTGGATTTAGAGAATGTTCTAGGGGCTGGATACATAATAGTGAACAAGACAGATGAGGTCCTTGAAATTGAAGGTACATTCTAGGCTGCTGTAGTATCAGAAATGCAGATCTACATAAAGAAAATAAGAACACAAGAGAAGGAATATGTGAAGTTAAAATAAAAGTTTTTATTTTCTTGTTCCTTATTAATCTAACAAATAATAGCTTATTCAAAATAATAATTGCAAAACTTATTAGCTATGTATGCTTATGTATGTTATATATTTGTGCATATATATTTTTACTTATGTTCATGTAAAATTGGAATTAATGGCAGTAATGATACGTGAGGCAAAGGGGAATAATTAGAATTATTTTGTTATTATAAAGTATTCATATTACCTGTGAGTGATAGGTATAGCGTTACTTGAAGTAAACTTGGATTTGTTGAAAGTGAGTATTGCAACCTCTAGGCAACTGCTAAAAAAAAGTAAAAAAGGAAGCATAACAACATGCTAAAGAAGGAGAGAAAATGCTTAATTGAAACCACAAAAAGCAGAAAATATGTGGAAAACAAAGAGACAAACAAAGAGCTGGGGCAACAAATAGAGAAGAAGAATATGGAAAATATTAATGCAAATATATATAAATTACTTTGAATATCAATGGTTTAAAAGCACAAATTAAAATACAGGGATTGTCAGAGTGGATCACAAAACAAGAGCCAACTCTGTTGCCTACCAGAAACCCACTTTAAATATAAAGATACATATAGTTTAAAAGTAAATGTATGAAGAAAGATATACCATGCTGATAGTAATCAAAAGAAATTAGTAGTATCTATATTAATTTTGGAAAAAGCAGACTTCGGGGTAAAAAAAAATCAGCGATGAAGAGTGGCATTACATGATGACAAAGGGGTCAGTTCTCCAAGAAGACATATGATCCTTAACGTCTATGTGCCTAACAACAGGGCATCAAAAGATGTGAGGCAAAACTGATAGAACTGTAAGAAGAAATAGATGAATCTGCTATTATAGTTGGAGACTTCAACATCCCTCTATCAGAAATGTACAGACCAGCAGACAGAAAATCAGTAAGGATATAGTTGAACTCAACAATACCATCAATCAACTTGATCTAATGGATATCTATAGACTAGTTTATCCAACAACAGAATACATATTCTTCCTAAGCTAACATGAAATATTCACTAAGATAGATTACATTCTTAACAAACTTTAACAATATAGAAGAACATAAATCATACAATGTCTGTTCCTATAAATAAATAACAGAGAGCTATCTGGAAAATTTACAAATACTTGGAGATTAAAAAACAAACTTCTAAATACTACATGGATAAATACAAATCTCAAGAAAAATTTAAAAATATTTTTCATTACATGAAAATGGAAGCACAACTTATCAAAATTTGTGGGACATACAAAAGCAGTGCTTAGAGGAAAATTAATAGCATTGAATGCATATATCCAAAAAAAGAGAAAGATTTAAAATCAGTAATCTAATATTCCACCATAGGAAGCTAGAAAAGGGTGGCAGATTAAATCCAAAGTAGGAAGAAAAGAAATAACAAAAATTACAGCAGAAATCAACGAAATTGAAGATAGGAAATCAACAGAGAAAATCAACTAAACAAAAAGCTGGTTCTTTGAAAAGATAAATAAAACTTACAAGCCTCTATCTAGGTAGGCTAAGAAAAAAAGAGCAAATATACATATTATTAATATCAGTAATGACAGAGGGGACATCACTACAGATCCCATGGACATTAATAGGAAATAAAGGAACACTATGAATAACTCTATGTTGATAAATTTTATAACTTAGATGAAATAGACCAATTCCTTGAAAGGCACAATCTGCCAAAACTCACCAGATAAGAAATAGGCAATCTGAATAGACCTATATCTATCGAAGAATATACAAAGGACTCCTAACACTCAACATAAGAAAATAAACAACCCAAGTAGAAAATGAGCCCAAACCTTAACAAACACCTCACAAAAGAGGATATATAGATAACAAATAAGCATATGAAAAGATACTCCATGTCATATGTCATCAGGGGTGTACAAATTAAAACAACAATGGAAAAGCACTACACATCTATTAGAATGGCAAAAACCCAGAACACTGGCAATACCAAATGCTGGTGAAGAAGTGTAACAACAAGAACTCTCATTCATTGCTGGTAGGAATGCAAAATAGTATGGCCATTTTGGAAGATAGTTTGCCAGTTTCTTATAAAATTAAATATACTTTTATCCTACAATCCAGCATTCATATTCCTTGGTATTTACCCAAAGGAGTTGGAAACTTATGTCCACACAAAAACCTACACACAGATGTTTATAGCAGTTGTATTCATAATTGCCAAAACTTGGAATCAGCCAAGATGCCCTACATTAGGTGGATGTATAAATAAACTGTCGTACATCCAGACAATGAAATATTCAGTGCTATAAAGTCGTGAAGAGACATGGAAGAAACTTAAATATATATTGCTAAATGAATGAAGCAAACTTGAAAAGGCTACATATTGCATGATTCCAACTATATCATATAGATCAATGGTCAAAAGATATATATATATATATATCAAAAGATCAACGGTCTTTTTAGGTACTCAGGGCAAAGGGGAGATGAATACACAGAGCACAGACAATTTTTAGTGAGTGAAACTGTTCTGTATTGAAACTATAATGATGTAAACATATCATTGTATATTTGTCAAAACCCATAGAATGTACCTATCCCAAGAATTAACTCTAAGTGTAAACTGCGGACTTTGGATTATCATGATGCATCAATATATGTTTGTCAATTGTAACAAACGTACTTCTCTGGTGGGGGAAGTTAATAATAGGGGACACTATGCATGTATGGGGGCAGGGGATATATGAGAAATCTCTTATTTTCCATTCAATATTGCTGTGATCTTAAAACTGCTATAAAAGATAAAGTCTATTTAAAAATAGAACATACAGAAACATATAAGAAAGGATCTTATAGAAAGAACAGAAACTCAACTCGACATACCAAGAAATTAAAAAAAAAAAAAGTAAGGAAAAAGTATTGGAAACCGTACTCAAACATACAATCAAGTGCTTTTGCTGGAAAAATTTTGCAGTATGAAAGGGTTCATCCTTTTCCATGCAAATGGTACCCTGGGACAACAATTGTGCTGAGATCATGGTATCACTGCAGATTGGGCATCCTTCAAAAAGTGCTTCCTACACTACAGACAAGCAGATCTTTGCTGCCTCATAGACAAATAGCAGTGATCTTAGCAGACAGTACCATCATAGTATTCATCAGCAACACCTCATGAAGGCAAAGAGCAGTGGCAGGAACAACAGTTGAATGATATAAACCAGAGCCCTACTCTTCTAGCCACAGTCAGATAGCTTTTCTGGCTGGAATTTGTATGCTGTTTGGATGAAACAAGGTAAGAGAATGGAGAATAATGCAGAAAGAAGAGAGTGAAACCACCCATGTGGCAAGTGTGCACTTGAACAGCTTAATTCACAGACTCCAAAAAGATGTAAAACCTTTCTTGATTACAATGGGTCCACAAAAGTCCATATTACATTGTGGTATTATCAGACCGTTGCTTTTGGTTTGGTTTTGTCATTGTGTTTTAGATGCCTGGGAATTTAAATCTGTTGTGAGTACATAGAAAAGTAATTGCCAGTACGCTGAGCCCCACTAATCATATCTTTACCTTTAATACAGAAAGTAAAAAATAAATAAAATCCAGAAAACAAACAAAAAATATCAAGGAGACATTTAAAGTGGAAACATAGAACAAAAATGTAGAAGATAAAGTGATACAATTCAATCCATTGTGTATAGTAAGAAGTGAAATCAGCCAAAATCTAAATATATATTAAGTACCTAAAATAAAATAAAAAAGACTTAAAAACGAAAATGGTAAGAGATATGTCAAACAAATGTAAACAAAATTAAAGCAGGGTGTAAGGGATAGTAAGATTTCAGGTCAAAATACTTAATGGGGAAAAAAGAATTAATGGAGCAAGAAGGTTATTTTCTATTGGTGAACATTTATTTTTTTTTAATTTTTATAATGTTTATTTTTGAGAGAGAGAGAGAAAGAGAGCAGGGGAGGGGCAGAGAAAGAGGGAGACACAGAGTCCGAAACAGGCTCCAGGCTCTGAGCTGTTAGCAAAGAGCCTGAAGCTGGGCTTGACCCACAAACCGTGAGATCATGACCTGAGCCCAAGTCGGACGCTTAACTGACTGAGCCACGCAGGCACTCCTCTATTGGTGAACACTTAATGCATATAATTTACACAGACTATGACAGCATTGAACTTACATGTGCTAAATACCACCACATTACTATTATAAAATAGGGAAATACTAGGAAAAAATAGCACAAGTAAAAATGTTATGGGAGAATGACATCATTACTCACATTCTAGTAGTCTTAATGGACAAAATATAATTAAAAACAGAGATGAATGTTGTTGATATACTGATAAGAATGATGTAAGATACAACACATATATGTCAAACTTTTTATCTGCCAAACCTCATATCTAAGTATTCATAAACATTTACAAACCAATCATATGCTAGACCACAGAGAAAACTACAATTAATTTCAAAAGCTATAAATGGCAAGGGTTACATTTTCTGCAAATGTAACAAAACACAACACAACAAAAGGCTTATTTAACTTCCAAGTGTTTTCAAGAGCAGGGGTGACCTTGGTAGGTTAACATACAACTCATTTGGGAGACTAGCTCAAAAATTTAAACTGAAAAAGTAATTCTTGTTTGCATGCATTTACTAAACACCCAAAAGTGGAATCCTTATGAGTAACTTGTATACTTTTGTTATTATGTGTCTGTCCTTATCACACGTGTGATTACCTGTCCTTACGTATTTTTAACACTCGCTTTCTAGCATAATATGTATTCTCTTCCATCCCAGGTAATTTAACTTATTTTGTCAGGACTGTTTTGTATCTGTTACATCCCTGTAAAATTTTTGTATCTGTACATCCCTGTCTAGATTTATTTTTTTATTAAAAAATTTTTGTTTAATCTTTATTTACTTTTGAGAGAGAAAGAGGATGAGACAGAGTGTGAGCCGGAGAGGAACAGAGAGAGAGGGAGACACAATCAGAAGCAGGCTCCAGGTTCTGAGCTGTCAGCACAGACAGCGGTGGGGCGGGGCTTAAACTCAAGAACTGTGAGTTCATGACCTGAGCTGAAGTCAGAAGCTGAACCTACTGAGCCACCCAGGGCCCCACCTCTGTGTAGATTAAGTCACCAAATGTACTGATTGTCCATCTATCAGAAACAGTGCTAACTATTTTGTTAAAGAAATGAGTAGGGGCTCTCGGGTGGCTCAGTCTGTTAAACGCCAAACTCTTGATATTGGCTCAGGTCGTGATCTCGGGGTCATAGGATCTAGGCTCAGGTGGGCTGCTTGGGATTCTCTCTATCCAGGCTCAGGTGGGCTGCTTGGGATTCTCTCTCTCTCTCTCTCTCTCTCTCTCTCTCTCTGCCCCTCTCCTGCTCATGCTCTGTCTCAAAATAAATAAATACACATTTAAAAAATTTGAAACAACAAATGAATAAGACATGGACTAATTCAAAAGATACAGAATGCCATGTACCACTACAATATCTTCCTGAAATATGACAACAGAAACATATGTTCTGAGTCTTATGGGATTTTGGAGGTTGTCTAAGTATTGTGAACCAGTGGTCACGGACTTGAGGACGTAAGAAAAATGCCAAAGAGACAATGGATAGGTTGAGTGTCACAAAGTAAGAGGGAATAATATAGTTTGGGAAAAGGAGCAAGGTACAGAGGGAACGGTATGTTCAAAAGTATAGGCGGCTATACACCATTACTATGCTCAAGCACAGGGTGCCTGCAGGAGAACAGCAATGGGCAAAACTTGATTGAAACTCTTTTTTTTTTTTAACGTTTGTTTATTTTTGAGAGAGAGAGACATAGAGGGTGAACGAGAGAGGGGCAGAGAGAGAGGGAGACACAGAATCTGAAGCAGGCTCCGGGCTCTGAACTATCAGCACAGAGCCCCACGAGGGGCTCGAAGTCACAGACCACGAGATCATGACCTGAGCCAAAGAAGGACGCTTAACCGAATGAGCCATCCAGACACCCCAATTGAAACTCTTTGGGAACAGTCCTGATAACATTCTGCCTAGCATACTCTTGGATAAAAAATGTCAAAACCTAAAAAAATCCCTTTTTAAATATAAATCATTTTTAATATCATTCAATATTTTTATCATGATTCCAAGTTCAATTTTGGCTTTTTATTTTACCTTTTTGCAACTGCACGTTCAAATTTCTGTGTTTACCCATTTGTGTAGTTATTCATTTACTCATTCAGTTATTAAACAATTTGTGAAGCATTTCCCATGGAACAAGAATTGAGCTAGGCTTTGTTTTTTCAAAGGTGAATACAAACACACTTCTCCAGCATTCTCTTTAGGTTTTTAGTCTAGTCATTTATTGTCTGCAGTCTTCCCAAATAATTGCAAACGCTGCATAGTTACTAGCAGATGAAGTAACTTCTATACAATTAATGAAGTAAACTAATCCCAAATAAAATATCATTAGGGAAGGTCAGGAAAAGCTAGCTGAATTTTCTATATTTCTTGCCAGTTTAGGTCACTAGACTAGGTCTAAATTGCCCTGTCAACAAAAAGTCATTTCTTTCTTCATATTACTTATTATATACCATTATTTTCCAATGACTCTTTTTACTCACATTATTTAAGCAACAGAATGCGTTTAGGTTAAATAAGAATTTTTGGTGTTGCTTCTAAGACGTTCAAACATTTACCACTTCTCACCATGCCCAGTGCATTCATTTCGTATCAGATATAGGGTATTATCTGAATAAAGGCTTCTTATATCTGGAGAACTGGGAACACTAATAGGTTCTTCAGAAGACAGACTTCAACATATTGAGAAGACAAAGGACTGGGGTTCAGGAAAAGCTTTAATACTGCTGCCATAATACTACATATGAGGAAGCTAGTAGCAATATCATCATAAACAAAACAATATACATATTTAGAATTTGATTTCATGGTCCCCAAATAAATCGAGGTATTTGGAACCCCGACTACTCCAATGCTTTTTCACAATCATTATCTTTGGATATGTATTTAGTTTTATGAGGCAATCAGAATGACCTGTCATCTCCAAATATCTTGTGTCTTCTAATGTTCTAGGGGGGAAAAAAAAAAGAAACCACTCTTCTGTGTCTTACTCAGAGGTTTGTTGTTCAATTAATTGGAGGTTCAGTATACCAAAATCGTTTCACCAGATGACTAACCACCTCCTGCTTTTTATTTAGAGGGTACACATGCCAGATGTGGTTACACTCTGCCCATGGCATATGGCCTTGCAAATTGTAAACCTACCCAAAAGAAAATATTGGAACCCAATTTATAAATACACCTTACAAAATACTGTTGTTTATTTCCTCTCCCTCCCCTCCCCCCACTCTTCAAAGTGTTTTCAAGATGAAAATTCTCAAAATTCTCCCAAAAGATTTAGGATGATTTGAGGTTGTCTAATATGAGGTATTCAAGCAAGATATGTTTTTTATTGTGGGTGATGGACCATATAGGAGCCAAATGTGTTACCTCTCACACTTTTCTCTAAGATTTAGCCAGTGTGTTACCTATCTGCCAATGATGCAGCTAAAAAAGTCTTACTCTTAAGGGGAGTAGAAAGACAGAGACAGAGGATCATTCCCAAGCAAACATCATTAAGTTTTCTACCTTGGGATGGTCAAGACGATGCGACAATGACCAGTTGCATATAACAAATCCTCTTTACCATACTTTTTGTCTTAGAGTTTTATAGTTTCTAAGTCATCACTTGTTGTTAAATTGTTGAATGTCCATTCATGATTAAGATGGCATTGGCAATGCATTCAGAAGTTGCAGATAGTTAAGCAAAATGGAAAAGGAAATTGGAAGTAGAAAATACCCAATCCAAGATCTTAGTCTGAGTATTGTGGAAATGGCTCGATCTGAGGACACACAGACAACATTCACTGAACTGTAATATTAGCGTACCACACTGATTAGCATTTTCTAAAAACTTAATCCCGTCAAAGAATCTTAAGGTGGAGGGGAGCTTAATTGTCTCCTGAAGGTCTGGTACCTTTCACCTGCACATAAGACAGCCATGATGATTTTCTTTTAAACCAGCAAGAGGGACAGAAAGAAAATCAGCCAGAAGTATTTGTCGGCAAGGTGCCTTAATGTCCGTTTCAAAAGTCACAGATTACAGTTTAAAATGGAAGTCCCCTTTTGAACAAAGAAGGAAAGGTTATGAGAAAATACGGTTTGCCATTATTGATGTACAAAGCCAGCTCTGATTGCCTCTGTCCTGTAGCTCCCCCACATGCATCGCTTGGATATTGCCTAAATCTCTGGAAATGAAAGACAGGAGATTCCAGCTGCTGCTATGAGAACCCAGCTTGACGAGCATCACATCCAAACTGTTTTTCTCATTTAACGTACTTTATGGACTGCATGTCAGGTGGTCTCTGTGTGGTTTGCTCAGCTAATCCTAGAAACATGTAAAAGTCATACAAATTATAATTTAAAAAAAAGGAAATAAAGTCAATTGACCATTGATTGTTCTTTCCTCTTATCCCAGAACCTGGTAAGAGCATCCGAGTGTAATGATTGTGAACTCAAAGAATTTCTGTTTCACTGCACTTTATCTTTGCTGGTAATGAAGTTAGTGGTTTCAACTTTAGTGTCTCTCTCTCTCTCTCTCTTCCAAAGGCCACCTTTATGAAAGACAAACAGTAATTACACACTTTTAGCACAATAGTGTGCCTTCTTTCAGTCCTTATCCCTTAATAAGTAGGGAAAGAATTAAAGAAATAGAAGCAGGCTATTTGTGGAGCAAAATATATAATTTCATTTCAAAAAATGTCAATGTAAAGAATAAAGTAGACCTGAGTTTTATGAATATAATCATTTCCTGATCATCTATTGCTAATAAAAGAGTAGTGTTTATATTTTACTTTCTAGTTTTTCCCAGTTGATGATTAACTACCTCCTATACCTGCACCCTTCTCTGTTTGAGTAGCAGCATAATGTTAACTTGTTTGAAATGTCTGGCTCTTAGATTGTTAAGGAACATAGAAAGTCTCCTCCAGTATTCTGTGCTGGACACGAGCACTGATGGCTTGAAAAGCCTTTGCATTTGTACAGATTTCTCCATCCCCTTTTTTCTGTATGTCACTATTCATTCCTAAGAGTATTTATCTACATTTTGTTAATTGTAATTTAAAATTCCATCTTAAAAGATGTACATTTATACTATAGTAATTTTGAAGGCAAGCTGTTATTTCATTGGGTTGTCACTCTCTCCAGAAATCAAACCCTCCCTGTCACATATAAATAGATTGCTTGATATACATGCAATATCCTGTTGGTGTCACGCACTCTTTTCTTTAATCTGACTGACACGGCACATAATAAAATGCTCACTTCAATATATGTCTGTTGCATTTTGCCTAATTCTGGGCTTAGTTTAATATTAGTCATGAATATTTCCTCCAACTAGACAGGAATTTGAATATATATAAGGCACAGTTTATGTTCATACTAAAGCACAAGCTTCAGCCTTAGTTTTTATTGCTTACTCTGTTTGTGATGAATTAAGTCATCTCAGGGAAAGAAGTGAAAGCAACAGGGACCAGAACTGTTATCTTTATCCACAAGTCAGGTGGAGGGTGAGTGGGTGAAATTCAGCTGCTGTGTTTTACTTTCCCTGGGCATCAGAGCTGAGAGTTAGAGAGGACTGCTCAGTGGGAGAAAAATAACAACAGATGAAACCATATTATGCCTGTGGATTCCTTTATGGCCTAGAAGCCACATTAGTTTCTAATGTCCTGATAATGTTATATTGATTTTATATTCTTTTTTATCATATGTAGGGACAAGTTCATTACCATTTCTTATTTTTATTTTAAGTATTTCCAAATTAAATTCACAAAAGAAGAAAAGCCATTACAGTGATATGTGAGTGTACGTGTAAATGTACATGTGTTCCCAAACACTAAACATGTACACACACACATTTGTGTATGTAGAGGCGGGAGTACTTACGTGATTTTATAAAGTCAAGTTCTAATAACTTGAAAACATTTTCCCTCTGGATTAAAATAAGTGTAAAATATTTTGAAAATTTACTTGACCCTCTCAAATTTATCCAGAAAGATAATCCATATTCCTATCCTCGGTTACCTTCTATTTTTTTTTAATGTGTATCACATTTTAACAGCTATAATAGTGGATTAATATTCCTTATTTTTTTGCATCCCATAATGTCTTCTGTTTCAAGACTGCAATGCCTCAATGTTATATTCAAAATTAGAATCCACATGTCAGTTGGCTTGTATATGATGCTGTGATATTCTTACCTAGGAATCTAAATAGAAAGATACCCAGTAAAAATCCCATTCTAAAGTGATCTTCTGTGCTACAGGTTTGAAAATCTCACAGGGCAAAACACGTTCCTCATGAACATTATAGTGTATATTAAGTATACCTCTGCAAATCACAAAAAGAGAGTTAAAATAATGCTACCCATCCCTCTAACATTTAATGAATCTTTTCGTTGTTTGTTTCACTATGTCTGATATTTGTGTGGGTATATGTGTATACCTGTCTTGTTTTTAGACACTTCTTTTCTCCATAACAGTTTTTCTGTTCTATATTTCATGTGACTATACGAAATATTTTACTTTCATATTTCATCTTTCTAACAAAAGTTTATACCATTTCTACAAAGAAATAGAGCACACATTGTTTATATGATGGGCAGCTTGGGCTCCCAATGGATGTAGACAATAGATAAAATGAACTACTGGCTAAAACAGATTAGATGCCAAACTCAGTTAGTCCTTGCTTAATTCTATAAAAGTATGTCAGTTAGGGACTTACTTGACCTAAGGAAAAAACAAATCTCAAAACAATATCCGAGCTGATTACTTATTCAAACTGATTATGCTGCAGCCACTGCTCTGTTGGAACAAAATCCAGTCATGTAAATTTAGCCCATTCCCTTGGCCAGCCTGCATAGAGAAACTGCCATTACAAGGTATTTTATGCAATGACACCAGCAACATAGAGCAGATTAATTATAAAACAGAACAGTGAAACAGAAATTATATCCTAGTTACGGCCATTTCTGTAAAAATTTTACATTGTTCTTGTTGAGTGCTTCTGATATGCTTGAAGAGTTTCATGACACAGTTGTTCTGCAAACCTTGGGATCACCTACAGCTATTAGCTAAATACCATGAGTTTTATTAGATAATTATTTATGTCACCAAAATGCTAGAAGACTGAACAGAACCAACAAGTCAGACATTTTGGAGAAAAGGGAAAACAGACACCCATGAATCTGAGTAACTAAGCCCGGGTGCAAGAAACATTGGACACGCATGCTGGAATCGCAGCTCTGTGAGCCAATGCTCTGAGGCTCAAACCAGATGATCCGAAGGGGATGAGAGAGGAGATTAGAATCGGAAATGGTACTTCACCAAATGATGCTGGGTCAAGTATTGTATGCTTACTAACGTGAGTATGGAGTATAATATAGCAACTCGTATTTTGAAAAGCCAGGCACAGTCTCAGGTAAGCCTATTGTTCCCCAAAGGCCGTTTGCAGTTACAGTTAACACACTTCCCTGCTTTCACCAGAGCCTTCAGGAGCCGTGACAGTGCTTGCAAATGTGATGCTCATGACAAGTCTGTCTGCTTCTAAAGCATGTCAAGAAAGCTGAACACTATTAATAATACTAATGGAGAGATTATCTTTAGCTCTGATTTTTTTTTCTCCTTTGAAAATAAAAGTGGGAGGTTTGTTTTAACACCCTGCCCTTTTCATAAAGGTTGTGGGAAGCAATTGAGCCTCTCTGCAGAAGCCTTCCTTTTCAAGTTTCCGCTTAATTAAAACACCGCATTTGCTTGGTTACAAGTGAACTCTCCGCTAGCATATTTTGAAGCTATAAAACACGATAGTAATAAAATTAGCAGTTACTCTTTGTCAGAAGAACAGCATCTTTGTTAGACTGTGTGGACAAAGGGACAATTATATACTTTTAAAGTAGCCATTAAAGAGGCAACATTGTGCCAGCGCTTCCCTATTACAGCTGTCTGTTCTGCAAGGATACAATAAAGGTTGTAGAGTAGCCAATTAGATAGAATTAATGTGCAAATTTCTGCAGAAAAAAATATGTAAGCAAAATATTGAAAACCAGTCAGGAGTGGAAAAAATAAAATCGCTAAGACAAAATAAGTAAACTGGACTTTGGATATGCCAACATGGACTGTTTCTAAGCCGATAGGTGGTGTTTCACAGAAGCATGTTGAGGACGTGACAAAAAAGATACCCATCCAGTGAAGGTCCTTTTTCAAAATGAGTTCCCAAAGTGCTCCATACCAATTTCAACAAAGTCTTGAAAATGGAAATATTTTTCATATTTTCATGATATCTGGCATTACACGGAATGCATATTTCAAGAATTTCATAATTCTTTGGCAGAACGACCTCCCTGAGCACTTACAATAGAGCTCATATTCCCCACTTGCATAACAAGGACCATTTTACGCTCTTTCTCTCTTTCACTCGTTTTAAAGCCAAAAGTTAAACAGATCGTTTTATAAGACAAAAGTAGGAAGGTCAAATTGTTTTCCTTTATCTGGAATGGTTACTGAACCCCCGGTGTTTGTCTTCTCCGCACGTTGGCATCCGGCCTGCCGTTCTCTTTTGTCATGGATTTCAGCTGTAAAGTGTGTTCCTCTTTAAAACTAAGCCTCACTGTGTCATATGCTCAACCCTGCTCCATACAACCCAACACAACTTATCACACTCTGACAGCTAATATTTAAAAGAGAACACACACGTATTTTGAGGTTTGATAACTGCTATCAATCTCGATAATGGGTATCCAATCCAAAATTGTGACAGATATCTAGTGGATTGAGTATCTACCATGAGCAGCTAATGCCGAAGTAAATGAATCAGTGAGGCAGCTACTTCACACCTATAATTAAAAATAAAACAAATAAATGCCACACAAATAAAGGGAGCCTGAGAAATCTATGTCATAGCTGCAAAAATGCACCAAAGGATAAAACTTCATAGACACCAGTTTCCAATTTAGCTCTCTTTTCCTTTGGGTTTCTTAAAATAGAATATTGTGAGATATTTCTAAAGATTTCTTTTTTAATGGTTAAAATTTCAGGATTTCCAGTTCAATTTGTCATTGCACCTTGTTTTCACAGAAGCTGCCAGCAGAGATATAGTGGGCCCTGAAACAGCATGACTTTGATGCTTAGAAAATGCTCTCTTTTAACAAAGTAAATCAAGGTACAGTGACCTCCAGAAGCCAAATTGCAGAACAGAGCATAATGGGTAATGGTATGCAAATTGCCATGCACGCGATGGGGATGTCATTACAGCAAGACCAAATGGTGGTAGCTAATGACCTCGACATTTGATTTCTAGGTGCATTTTATTTTATTTTTTCCTGATTTGAAAATATATCTATCTGAGACAGTAGCTTCAGCACACTGATGAGCCTGAATAAAAAGTGTGAATTTCTCCATAGTGACTATTGTACCTTAAATCAGCCAAATTTGAAGACAGTAGCTGAGTAGCCCTCAAATCACTCTAACGGATATATACGCAATTTGTACAATATTAATTCTAATTTTCAATTTGAAGATATATTTCCTTATAAAATTATCCTCCTAAGGAAAATGTGATGCATAAATATTTGGTTTTGGCCTTTAAATTCTTTGGACACAGAAAAGAGAAAGGGGCATAAGCGTAAATGTGTTTGTTCTGGCCTGAGATCGTCCATTCCACATTTAGTAGTAAATTATTTGGGGATTGAAAGGACTGTACTGTGTATTCTTAATAGCCATTTGTTCTAGGAAGTTCAGTTATTGAATATTGTGGCATCATTTCTATACTTCAAATGAGTTTCCCTACCAGCTGGTGCATTTTTGTTGAGGTGAACATAAAATGAAAATGTTTCACTATGAAGTCTTCCCATAACTCTAGTTAGGATTTTAAAAATAAATCATAACAAGAGCTCCAAGAAAATATTTATTGCTCTTCCCAAGCATTAGGAGAAATGCTTGCTCTGGACCTGTCATTCAGAGCAAATCAAGATACTACTGTTCAGACATTGCTAGAAGAATCACTAAAGCATTGTCAAGAATAACAGACCTGGAGAAAAGACCCAATTGTCTCTTCATTTATTAACAATTTAAAGTATTTAAAACTGATTGATACAAGTAAGCATGAAGTAATTTTATGTTGTGTTGAATTCTAGGGAGGTTCAAAATAGCTTCAAATTACTTTTGTGTTAAGTTATATGATTTTTGAAATGATCAGATTACATATGTCACACTGGACCACCTCTCTAAAAATGACATTAGGATTTGTGTTGATTATTCAAAAATCTGTGTTTCTGCCATGTAACTACTTTTTTTAGAAACTGATGTCCTAGAGGAAAGATATATACATACGTATATAGACATGCGCACACACACACACACACACACACACACACGCTCCATTTTAAGTATTCTTGTTTTTATTTTGCTGCAGGTAATCAAATTGCTTACCAGGTCAACAAAAATATCAGTTAAGGTTTTCTTCTTGTTAAGTTGCCATTGGAGGAAATGTTACTTTCTTTTTTATTAATTGCAATCCATAGGTAAAATTTTCTAGATGGAAACAATGTCCATTTCCTATACTGACTTCTATGTCTCATGTATGTTCACTTGGATTTATTTTATATCCCATTATTGGTTTAGTTCAAGACAAAATAAATTAAACAATGAATAGGCTACAGATATTTCCCATGGGGCGAGGGCACTTGATTTTATTTTCCCCTCTTCCTACATAATATTGCAATAAGTGTCTTTCAAAACTTATGGCAAGCAATCCATGTTACTGTTCTTTCTTTTATTCCAAAATATAGCATATGCATAAGTAGTGTTGGACATGAAGACTTTTTCATTAAACATGTTTGCACATTAAAATAACTCGGGTAAAATTTTAAACACATTTTGGTTAACATAACCCATGTGTATTCCTGCAGCACAGATAATCCCCCTGCACACTTTCTCCGAGAGACTGTAACAAAGGAGCAGCAATACAAACCTGAGAACAATTCTGCTTGATTTTCCTTTGCAGTCATTTTATCAGGGACAAGGAATATTCCACAGTGGTGCCCAGATGAAGGCTGCATGCATTCCCGAGCATTGCATTGTAGAAGAAAATGAAAAACCTAATAGCATTTTGACGTATTCCAGTTAGGTTTTCCATTAAGAGAAAAAGGTGATATGTTCACACCATTTGTCAGGAAAAGAAGAAATGAAGAAAATGTTGACAATTTCATTACACTCTGGTTATGGGGTGATCTGAACTTACCTATTACAAGATAAAAAAAATGATTCCAGATATTATTAGTTGAAAACACTATTGTTTATAGTTACTTTAACGTGTGCTACAACTACAGAGTTGATATAACTGTATAAGCTCAGATTTAAAAGGAGATATTTTATATCATTTACAGCCTTGCTCAAAAATTTGTATCCTTTTGAATGCCATAGCATCACACCAAGTCACGCATTGCCGGACATTTCTCTGTTAAATCCAGCCCCGAAAAGAGGATGTACAGATACTATAAAAATGCTTCTAAGTATATCATTCTTTTCTTGACCTATGTATTTATTCAGAAGATATTTTCCCCATTTCTCATATTTTTTTCTTGTATTATTGACTATAGGACTCCTGGATTTTCTGCTGAGAATATTTCCCCAGGGAGAACAGTTGCTGTCCATTTAAAATCAAAGTTAAAAAACTGAACATTTTTTTCTAGGGTGCCAGAGAGACAAGTGTAGATTCAATATGTTCAATTAGAAATTGAGGATTACACACATAGCTTTATTTATATTTCCTTTATTAATTATTATCAGCTGTAACATTAAGGCTTTTCATATTAAAGCATATTTGTTATAGAGACGCTAAAGCTTATTTACTAAAATATTATTTACTTCTGTGATTTTGGGGAGAATTTGTTTAAAAAGTCTCATGAGCATACTTTAAAGTATCAGGAGCATAAAGATGCATAAACATAAGAACTTCTTATCTGATTTTTAGTAAACTAAGTGTTTTGGCCGGAGGATAGCCAAACATATTAATCACCTCTCACAAAACAATGTCTAACAAATACTGCAACATACATGCACAAGGCCCAGAGCCTTGACCAGTGCAGAGAGCACAGGATGGTCTACATGTATGACAATTAGAGAGAAGAAGCTGATAGTAGACCAGAAAAGAGTGGGGATGAAAAGAGGCAGCAGAGAATGCTGCACCAGAGCTCAGGTGATTCTGAGGTTATTTTGCCATCAGGATGGACTATCATACTCACTGGCACTAATGTCATCTACTTTTGGCCTCTGCACATTTGTGCAGGAAATCTTGTTAGCATATGTACATTTTATGTGGTACTCATTTGTTAAGGGCGATTATCAGACTCACAGACTTCGTATCAAGGGGGGATCTCAGAAGGCCATCTGGTTCCCCCACAGCACTGAGGTGGGCTTTCTGAGCCCCATTCGGACACCAAGTTCTGTGCCTGAAGAGGCGGCTCTGAAATAAACTATCAGTTCTGTGTTCTAACCGACCGTAAAACAAATTTTAAAATATTAACTTTATTCCAAAGTAAAATGTCATTACTTCAAGTTAATCTCAATTAATGGCATTATATTATACCAGTTTAAGAGCAGATGAGCTGCATATAAAATAGGGAATTTGCATTTTTGAAACTGTGATAGTAATAAGATGCACCACATATATAAATTAAATCACTTGCTCAACATCCTAAGGGTGGTAAATGTTGACACACACCTTATTTTCAAGTCAACCCGACCAGGTTTCTGATCATACATTCCGTTTCTTGCCACAATACCACCCAGATTCCAATTTGTAAAATTGTAAACAAGCTTAGAAAAATTACTTTTTTTCTAATAAGCAATTATAATGAAGCATCTATGGCAAAACTTAATTAAATATCTTTTAAATGTATTCAATGAATGTCTGTAATATTCTTTTCTTTTTTTTTTTTACGTCTCTTTTTGTCTAAGTGAGTTTGAATGAGAATCAAGTGAAGCAATTAGGAGAAAACAAAAAAGGAGGAAAGTAGGCAAATCAAAGAAGGTTGGCATAAAGAAGGTCAAAGACCAAATATTTATCACAGATTAGCATCATTGATATGGAGTGAGACAGAGTCTGTCAGGCTACCTGACCCACCTTAAGGATTTTAATCTGCCCCTTTTTCCAGAACCTTCAGTGAAAGGAACTAAAATGTTGCACAGTCAGGACAAAATCCCATCATTGTGACAACCTTTCCAATGTCCTTTCCTGGTTTCTCAGCTGGATTTTCAGGGCTCTTGTTATTTCAAAAGTTAGCTTGCGGGAGTCTCAATTGCTAATTGGAACATCTACTTAATTTATAACACTTTTAGTGGAATTTGCTAGGGTGCAATTCTACACTTGAAGGTAGAGTCTTGCAAATAATTATTAAATCCAGCGCCATTGTAAAAGGCTTGCTTTCAGACTACTCCATCTCTTGAAGCAAATAAAGCAGAGAAAGAAAAGCTAATAAAAGAGCTTTCTCACAATTTGCTATTTTTTTCAAGAAATAAATTTATCATTGTTCTGCTCTCAGGCAGAGAGTAAGGGAAACAGACAAGGAAAGAGACAAATAAAAAAGGGACATTGTAGAAAGTCAATCCTTTCTGCAAAGAGAAATAAACAGCCATTTCAAATAAACTAACTTCACCTTAGAGAATAAAATATGAAATCTACATGTGGCCAGTGACATTGCTGAGGATGTGCCATCGCAAGGGGTTAGTTCTCAGAGTTTTCTAGCTTTTGACAGTTATCCCATCCATGGACAAAGGGAAAGTGAATGAAGGGCATTATAGCCACAAGGGCAGGATAATTAATCTCTTTTGACCCTTACTGTAACACTGTGTGGTGAACAGCAACAGGTCTACCTTGAGAGGTTAGGCTGCTGTGGGCAGATGGCAGTCCCAAATTGGACACAGCAATGGTCTAGAGAATACCGAAGCTTTCTTGTTCTCTGCAATATCCTCCCTGGTATCAGTGCTGCAGAGACGACAGCATTTCCCACCAGTGGCAAAATTATCTGTGACAGTCATCATTAATATGAACTAGTGTTTGTGGAGCACTCTGAAGTGTGTAGGAAGGGTTTTTCTTACACATTATCTCTTTCCTTTCTCTGGAAAAAGTCAGTATTACTATCATTATTTTGCAGGTGACCATATTGAGTGTCAAGCAATTTAAGTGAACCCAAGTCCAGACTCCAGACTTTTTCCACCGCTTTGCCTAGATATCCAATTGTTCTTCTGATCCCCTGTCATCACGTGTACTGAATTCTAGGAAACTTGTATGCCCTGTTGCTAATATCGATGACATGTAGTATAGTTTCTAGACAATTATCTTAAACAAATAGGACTTGCTCAAACAGAATATTCCAGATTCTGAGTATAGAAAATTTTGTGAAGAGCCATGGGAAGTACTACACTGAAAAGCAATTGTAGGAAATAGAGAATAATTTATTGTATTTCTGTCTTGTGTTCTCCCCCATAAAGTGCAAACATCAGAATTTACATAATAAATGTCTTTTTCAATAAATAAATAAATAAATAAATGTCTTTTAAGCACCAGCTGATTTAAATATTTTTTCTTTAGCAATATCTGAAGGGGTTATTTAACTCCAGATTTTTCTGGAAGACAACAAAGATTTCCTGAAAATGCTCTAAATAACTTCATTAAAAGCTTTTTTCGTGGTTAAATCAAACATAGTAAAGTTGGAACCAGCACTAGATAATATAAAACCTTAACCTCCAGCTTCTCACTTAGGAACTAGTGAAAACTGTAGCTAGAAATGGGAACAGGAGATCTCTGCTTATGGCCCTATTTAAATTTGTTTTTAATTAAATTTTTCTGGATCGTTATCAGTAAAAAACATCTTGTAAAGTCATGAAAGAAGCAGTAGTCACAGCAGAGATTTTCAAAAGAAAGCAATAACCTGTATACACCACCAAGGGAAATAATAAGCCCAGAAAGTATACTATTTACCACTTACTGTCACATCATTCCATGATGGTGAGAGGTGGGCACAAAAGGCACTACTGTTCTTTTATTTTTATTCTTATTTTTTTAGGGTGAGAGAGAGAGTGGAGGAGAGGGTCAGAGGGAGAAAAAATCTTAAGCATGCTTCATGCTCGGTGCAGAGCCCAACCTGGGACTCAATCCCACAAACCTTGAGCTGGAATAAAGACCTGAGCCAAAATCATAACCTGAGCTGAAATCAAGAGTCAGACCCTTAACTGACCGAGCCACTCTGGCACTCCTAAGGCAATGTTCTTGGTTGTCTTGCATAATCGGCAAAGTACAAGAAAACAAGGTACAAGATAAAGATATATAGATGATGCAGATGTAGATATAAATATACATATTAGACATAAGCGCATATACAAAGAGTACATGTGTCTCTTGAGGTTTTCACTAATCTGTATAACATATTCCTGTGTGTCACAGGTAAGGAGGCCACAGATTCAGTGTGTTGATTACTCTAGTGCCCCATTAAATGCACTAGAATGCCATTAATGATAATGGCTTCTTTCTTTCTCCAAAGATGTCATAGATCAGACAAAATAATATATATACACACTCTGTTCATGAGAATTGAAGAAAATAATTGAGCACTTGATGCTTAAAGAGCTGTTTATCCACTTTATCGTAGGAAAGACTTTTGAAATAGAAAGAATTGGGAGCTGTGCAAATAATTGGTGAATCAAGTCAGGATAGAAACAAACTCTAAACAAAAGTTTAGAAAGTTTCTAAACAAAAGTACATGGAATAAAACAGATGGTCCATGCTGGAGTTCCTTGGGTATCTAAATATAGCAGACAACTCTAATCACAGAGAGAAGTTCAGTTGTCATCCTGTGCAGGAATTTTTAAGGCAAGAAGCTGAATCTAGTACTATAACTTTGTGTGAAGTTGTAAACTGTTTGACTAAATCAATAGATACCGGCCAGATTTCCTCCAGTTAATGATCAGAATATCTAAGAGAATTGTGTGGGTCAGTGACTTAGATCAGCAATTTACTCATTTACAAATACTCAGTATATTTCACTGAGCGAACAGTAAACAGAACTTTCAGAGACATATACATATTTGGAAATATAAATAATAAATCACTTTTAACAGTTAAATTGAGTTTCACACATACTTGGAGAGTGTCAGCCTGGATATTGAGATTTATAACATTTGTCTATTTGCATAACATGCCCAAATGTGCATTTGAAGCAAACTCAGTATAATCTTATATGAAGAAATTAGTCTATCATCCCATAAGGACAGATCACCAGTTATGTTCTGAGGAAAAGGAAAGGTTGGTCACCTAAAGTAAGTTCAACAGGATAAAAACAAAATAAAATTTGAATGTGGCTCATAGGTCCATGATCTCAAAAACATCCACCCATTTAAAATAGACTCTATCCACAAGTATTTGCTTAGTAGTTTCTGGGAGTTTCTCAAAATCTCTTTGCAATCAATGTATTAGTTGCTCTGTTCTTCCTGTCCTGCCCTGTCTGCATGCTCCATGAGCAAAGCCACTTGTAGAGCCCCAGATGCTGCCACCATACAGCTTGGGGTCATCTGTGTGTCGACCTAGTTATTATATTCTGATTTTCCTAGAGCCTCCAATCCTGGGGACACTACTGAGTCTGGAGAAAAATCATGTTTTTGGCTTCTGAATCCTCTTGACTAGTTCCATCTACATCCTCCTCTAACTTCCCATCTCTAGAGTGCCCACCCCAAGACACTTAGTGTGCTATAGAAGCCTTTCTATTGTAGTATACACTTCTTTTCCTTTTTCAACTAATGTCTCACTGCTAGCATGAGAGAACATCATCTGTCTTCACCTAGCTGTGAATAAGTCTTCCTTGCATATATGAATATATAGAAACAAATCCTGGCATTTGTTTGAAAAGAGAGGGAGGTAAGGATTGTGGTTAACAGGAAGTCGAAAGTACCTTGTGATTCGAGAACATGAACACATCTTCAGTAAAATATAATGTGGTCCATAGAAGTGAATTTTACAGATATATAAGACTCACTGTTCAGTGCCAAAATATTTGCAGATTGAGATATGACCT
The DNA here is from genome assembly GCF_007474595.2 of Lynx canadensis. Taxonomy (NCBI): domain Eukaryota; kingdom Metazoa; phylum Chordata; class Mammalia; order Carnivora; family Felidae; genus Lynx; species Lynx canadensis. Next base: position 56,488,966 of record NC_044320.2, on the reverse strand, counting down.
CACAATCTGTGTGTCTAAAATTATTACTTTCTATGTGGTAAATATATACAATGGAATATTACTCAGCCATAAAAAGAATGAAATCTTGCCATTCATACTGATGTGGATGGAGCTAGAGAGTATTATGCTAAATGAGTCAGAGAAAGACAAATGCCATATAATTTCACTCATATGTGAAGTTTAAGAAAAACAAACAAACAAACATGGGGGGAAAAAGAAAGGCAAACCAAGAAACAGACTCTTAACTATAGAGAACAAACTGAGGGCTACTGGAGAGGAGGTGGGCGGGGAAATGGGCTAGATGGGTGATGGGTATTAAGGAATACACTTGTGATGAGCACCGGATGATGTATTAAACAATGAATTACTAAATTCTACACCTGAAACGAATATTACACTATATATTAACTAAATGGAATTTAAATAAAAACTTAGGAAGGAAAAACATTATTACTTTCTGCTTTGATAATATTTAAAAAAATTTTTTTTAATTTATTCATTTTTCAGAAAGAGACACAGAGCATGAACAGGGGAGGGGCAGAGAGAGAGAGGGCGACACATAATCCAAAGCAGACTCCAGGTTCTGAGCTGTCAGCACAGATCCCATCGCAGGGCTCGAATTCACAAACTGTGAGATCATGACCTGAGCTGAAGCCGGATGCTTAACCGACTGAGCCACCCAGGTGCCCCGATAACATTTTTTAATAGACTACTCACTTTCCTACTTCTTAAATAGAATGCAATAAACAAAATTTGATTTTTGGCTGATTATGAAATATATCACAAGCCTGCCTTATTTTATGGTGCTTTGTTCTATTGTGCTTTCCAGGTACTTCACTTTTTACAAATTGAAGGTGTGTAACAACCCTGTGTTGAGCAAGTCTGTCACAGCCATTTTCCAATAGCATTACTCACTTCATGTCTCTATGCTACATTTTGGTAATTCTTATGAAATTTCAATTTTTTTCATTATTATTATATTTGTGATGGCTTTCATTACTATTTTATTTGTCTGTGATCAGTGATCTTGGGTGTTACTATTTTAATTGTTTTGGGTGCCATCAACTGCATCCATACAAGATGGTGAATTTAATTGATAAGTGTTGTGTATGCTGTGATTGCTCCACTGACTGGCTATTCCCCCACTTCCCTCCCTCCCTGAGCATCCCTATTTCATGAGACACACAATATTAAAATGAGGACAATTAATAACCTCGCAATGGCCTCTAAGTGTTCATGTGAAAGAGTTACTTGTCTTTCATTTTAAATCAAAAGCTAGAAATGATTGAGCCTAGGGAGGAAGGCATGTTGAAAGCTGGGACAGGTCAAAAGCTAGGTCTCTTGTGCCAAAGAGTTAGCCAAGTTGTGAATGCAAAGGAAAAGTTCCTGAAGGAAGTTAAAAGTGTTACACCAGTGAACACACAAGTGATAAAGCAAAACGGCCTTATTGTTGCTATGGAGAAAGTTTGAGTGGTCTGGATAGAAGATCAAACCAGCCACAACAGTCCCTTAAACCAAAGACTAGTCCACAGCAAGGCCCTGACTCTCTTCAATTCTGTGAAGACTGAGAGAGGTGAGGAAACTGCAGAAGAAAAGTCTGAAGCTAGTGGAAGCAGGTTCATGAGGTTTAAGGAAAGCAGCCATCACCATAACATAAAGTGCAAAGTGAAGCAGCAAATGTTGATGTAGAAGCAGCTACATCGGATCCAGAAGATCCAACTATGATAGTTAATGAAGGTGGCTACCCCAAAAGTAGATTAAAAAAATGTTTTTAATGTTTATTTTTGAGACAGAAAGACAGAGTGTGAGTGGAAGAGGGGCAGAGAGAGAAGGGGACACAGAATCTGAAGCAGGCTCCAGGCTCTGAGCTGTCAGCACAGAGCCTGACGTGGGGCTCAAACCCACAGACCGTGAGATCATGACCTGAGCTGAAGTCAAACGCTCAACTGACTGAGCCACACAGGTGCCCCAAAAAACCAGGTTTTTTTTAACAACAGATTTTCAATGTAACTACTAGAAGGTGTCTCTAATTTGGTCTTTGCTGGATTCTTTTCTCACTTTTATTAAATAGTCATGACTTTTAGTCAGTTCCAAACAACAGAAAACAGAATCAAAACTGTTGAACCCATTTTCATTAAAATTTATATTCCGAGACATGAGGGTTAGAAGTTCTCCATCGTTACCTTTAAATTAAATTATTAAAAGAAAAGATGACAGTAGAAGTATAACAAAAAACAATGAAACTGAAAATAGAGGTATTTGAATAGCACACTGGCACACATCATGCCAAGTAATTAAAAGTCCACAGATACTAAAGCATAATAATAATGAGGCTTAGGCTAGAGTTAGCTTAATTACATGTCAGCTGTTAACACCACAGAAGCATCACCAGATGTATTTTTCATCTGCTATTCTCCTGATTTTTAGTATTTACTTTCAGTTTATTTTTTTGTCTAATAGTCACATTATTAAGTATGGACATTGGAAAAAGCCTTTGGGTTAGCAAAACAGAAAACAATCTGAAGCTAGGAGTTAGGTAGCCATATTGGATTGCCACTATTGTGAGACTGGCACCATTTTTATGACATTTGTTTCTCCCTGAAGAGTTCAAATGTCTGAGGAGGAGATGCCATGTAATGTTTTATGACAAGAGAGTTCTTTGGATTGTATTGAGTACAATGCCTTATATTTCAGATATGGAAATCTTTCCATCTAAAGAAATTGAGAACATTGTACAGAAAGGCATGAAAGCAAGATTTCATCAATACAAACACCTCTGCACAGAATCTACAATTAAAAGAATCCCAGGGCACACATTTCCATTCCACAAATGTTTATCTGCATATATCTTGAGACGTCTTTAATTAAATAACAGTGTTTGGAGGTAACTAAAATAACATTAAGGAAAACTCCCTATCTCCGGATTTATACCATGCTGATGACATCCTTCAGCACCTATCTTCACTGCCCATAATTGTGTATTTGGATCCATGGAAGTAAAGGTTAGCCCATTGCACATTTTCTCTCTTTCAAAAAAAAATGTGATAGAACGGAGAACACAATGTAATTTTGTGGTTGCTGATACTAATAATATAATTAAAATTCTTAGGTTAGATCACTCCTGTCTAGGTTACATAGAAAATGTATCACACTTGACTGGAAAAAGGCATAGGGTATCTGGAAATGTTTCTCATACTCATACTCAGTGTCTGAGTTCCCTACTGAATGATATATCAAATATTGGGTCTGCTTTTATCACCTTGAATGCCTTAGGGATTTCCTCTAATAGACTTTATCAGATTATTATTGTAAACTTCTGATGTGATTTACAAGATTATTTAGTGCATTTTCCTATTCGAAGGAAATATTTGTAAGAGCAGTTATATGGAACCTTCGAAAAGAGATAGGATGAGACTTTTTTTCTCTCTTAAATGTATTGATTTACTTTTTTTTTTTTTTTTTTTTTGATGAGGATGTAGCTGAGAACATAGGAGAGGGGAAGATGCACTGCAGAGTGCTACCTGCTTCTCACTGTGGCATGAAGGCCTATTTGCATCCAATGAAAAGAGGAGTCTGAAGGTGCAAAATTATCTGTGAGAGCGCTGCCCAGCTAAAGCAGTGATTTCAAGGGCCCAAAAGACTGAAGTCTTCACTCGAAAGACAAACTCTCCCCTGCCTCTGCTCCTGTGCTTTTGGGGTGACCAAACTGTATGACATCCTATGAGAAGTGAAGAAGTTCATCCATACCCACAAACAGGGCTTTACTTTTCTTTTTCTCTTTTAAGTTTATTTATCTTTGAGAGAGAGAGCAAGCAGGGGAGGGGCAGAGAGAGAGAGAGAGAGAGAGAGAGAGAGAGAGAGAGAGAGCCAAGCAGGCTCTGCACTGTCAGCACAGTGACCAAGGTGGGGCTCAAGCCCACAAACCATGAAATCATGACCTGAGCTGAAACCAAGAGTAGGACACTTAACCGACTGATCCACCCAGGTGCCCCAAAACAGGGCTTTTCTGAGGGACATTGAATTTGGCTACTGGAAGGGAGACCATTGTCAGGCAACCCAGAAAGAGCTCCTAAAATTGATTTTCAGAGAACATATTGGTCCCTGCACTCCATTCATTTTTCTAGCCTTCAATATTTATTTCACAAACAAGCTTTCTGTGTGACTCAGAAGTCTAAATTAAAAGTTATCTGTTTTAGGGGCGCCTGGGTGGCGCAGTCGGTTAAGCGTCCGACTTCAGCCAGGTCACGATCTCGCGGTCCGTGAGTTCGAGCCCCGCGTCGGGCTCTGGGCTGATGGCTCGGAGCCTGGAGCCTGTTTCCGATTCTGTGTCTCCCTCTCTCTCTGCCCCTACCCCGTTCATGCTCTGTCTCTCTCTGTCCCAAAAAAAATAAATAAACGTTGAAAAAAAAATTTAATAAAAAAAAAAAAAAAGTTATCTGTTTTAATATTATAGCACATTTATTTCATAATACTTATCATGAACTTTGTGGTTCCATGTGGTCAGAGATCATTTCTAATGGCTTTACATCTGTCAATCCAGTGACAAGCCCATTTTGCTACTTAGATGTCCATCTTAGATGCTCAAATTTTTTTTTACATACTAATTGACTAAATGAATGAATTATTGAATGAATGAGTAAAATAACCCCCATGTCTCCTCCACTTAACAAAATTGTGACAATCTTTCAAATCCTGGCTAGAGTTCCCTCTTTCACTCCAATCCCAAACTAATTAATCAATTCAAAACACTTTACCATGTAAGAGTAGCAAAGGTACTGCGTAATGCACAATCTACTCATTTATCTCACTTATATTTTTTCATTAATCATTTATTGCTTTCTATTATTAATTCCTTCTTATATATGGTTTATATCTACACTTAAATTATTAAATACTAGAGTATATAGTCTGAATCTTACAAGAAACCAGATATTTGCATATTGATTATCTTGTTATTTAAGGAAGACGATTTTCCCATAGAATATGTCACGAGCTTAGCTTTTACTCATAATCTCCTATTAATTACATTGCAACATATGGGGGCCTTCATTTTCGGTCATAGATCCTCTGATGTGTGAATATTTCTGCATGTGCAGAGGGGTATCACTAGGAAACTTGGGATTAGGAATGAAAGGACACACATATAACCAATTTTGCTCTATTTTATTGACAGCAAATAAGAGTGAAAGTGTCAGCTAGAAAATGTGTCTTTTTTTATTTCAAAAGCATGCTTATTCTATGAAATTTTGCCCTTCCAACAGAGAATCTAATCTCACAAACTTCTGTATTTGTTATCTCATTAATCAAGACAACAATCTTCATTTAGACAAATCACCACCCCTGCAAGGAGCCATCAGTTGGCACAATTCCAAGAGACTCTCTTTCATTAGTTATTGTGTGTAAATAGCAGTCATTTCACCTCCCCCCACACCAGCCGGCCCCTGCATAGGTGATAGCAAGAGAGGTATCCAAGACGGAATGTAAAAGCTTTACTTTTGAGAAATAAAGTCACATAAATCACAGTCTGTGAGTTTTCACACCTTTTTCTTGCCTTCTTTTATAACATTTTTACACAGATATATTAACATAATTTACAATTCACAATTTTGTAGTTATTTGACTACAAATCATCCTCAAGGTAATTAACTTATAATGTCATCTTCTCAGAGTCCATCCCAGCTCTTGGCACATAGTAGGTATTAAATAATTATCTAAATATCTTACCTATCATAGGAATTACCAAACAACATTACGTAACTAACTGTCTGTATTGTATATAAATGTATGTATCTGCAGATCTTTTTAAATTCTAACTGTAACTTAAACCCAAGCAGAAAAGCAACCCTTGTAATCAATTAAAGATCCCAAGGCATTATAAAGACCTATTTAAACTAAATAATTAGCGATTTAGTGCAATATATATCCTTATATATCAGACTGAAAAATTAATAAGGCAAAAATATATCTACTGATAACACGTACTTGGATTTTATCAATGTTTAAATGTTTTATTTTACTAAAAGAATGAATTTATCTTATTTTGCTGTTATCCAATATAGTCATTATATATTGTGAACAATATATTTAATATATATTTAAGAGGGATAAGGGTAATACTTAATAAAAAAAAACAGTCTTCTGGAATAATATCATAACTTGTAGTTCTGAAACAGTAAAAACTGCATAAAAAGTTACCAGTGTTGCCCAGATTCATTAAAGTTTCTAGCACTTTTGTACATATTTTATATTTTATTAATATAGTTCAAACATATAGAAAATAACATACAATCATTCATCCATGTAGCTATCTCACTGTATTTGCTCACTTCTCTCTCCCTTTCTTCTCTATATATTGTCCAACCTTTTTTACCCAAAGGAACCAAAGTTTTGATGTTTATTTATTTTGAGAGAGAGAGAGAAAGAGGCAGAGCATGTACAGGGGAGGGACAGAGAGAGAGGGAGGCACAGAATCTGAAACAGGCTCCAGGCTCCGAGCTGTCAGCACAGAGCCAACATAGGGCTTGAACTCAGGAACCCCAATATCATGACCTGAGCCGTAACTGGATTCTTAGCTAACTGAGCTACCCAGGCACCCCAGGGTAACCAAACTTTTGATATTGGTGCACTTGGTTATAGTTTCATTACTTTGACATCATAGAAACTATATTTATTGGTCTCTGCCTCCAGCTCCTGGCACAGAGCTCCTAAAACCTTTGTAATTTCCTGAGTGAGAAGAGCACTGTAAGCATCTTTTGTTCTATTAAGACAACTCTGTGTGGGTTCTTGCATGGCTCCTCAATGGGGAATGGTCACCAGAAAGACCAAGGCATGATTGGAAGCTGTGAATTTTCAGCCCCTCTCCCCAGTCTCCAGTGAGGGGAGAGAAGCTGGAAATGGAGCAAAAAACTGATCATGCCTATGTGAAGAAGAAGCCTCCATAAAATCCCAATAAGAGGAGTTCAGACTGCTTCTTGGCTGGCCAATACATCCTCACCGAGAGAGTGGCATACCCAGACTCCGCAAGACCCTTGGTGTCTCTTCATCTCTGTCCTTTATTATATCCTTTACTAAACTGGTAAACATAAGTAAGTATTTTCCTGAGTTCTGTGGGCCACTCTAACAATTCAACTGAAACTGAGAAAGGGTCACAAGAACCTCTGATTTATAGCCAAATCAGACAGAAGTGGTGAATAACCTGAAGACCTACTCCTTGTGACTGACATCTGAAATTAAGAGGGGGCACAGTCTTGTGAGACCGAGCCCTTAACCTGTGGGGTCTCATACCATCTCCAGGTTTGGTATTAAAAGTGACTTAAATTATAGGACACACAGCTGATGTCTCAGAGAATCGCTTGTCGTGGGGGAAAAAGCCTACACATTTGGTGACCAGAAGTGCCAGAATGAAGTGTGCTGTGTGAATAGTACAGGAGACACACAAGAGGAAGAATGAACTGAGTTTTTCCCTACAATGGAAGAAAAAGACTGGGTTGTTCATTTTAACTATGGATATGTATGTGTAAATGTATATATTCTTAAATCATATACTGTTTTTATCATTTAAGAGTGACATAAAAGATAATAAATTCTATATATGTTTTGGTATCTGGGACAAATATACAATCCAGGTTGATTTCAAAATAAATAAGCACACAATACATATATCTTTAACTGTATAAGTGCTTCCACTCAGCAAAGGTAAGTATTATAATAAGAACTCATTTATGAACATTTATTCTGTACTAAGCAATATTCTAAGTGTATTACTCGAGTTTTCTCCTTATTCCTCATAATAAAGCTAAAAGGGAAGCCCTACAAATTTCCCAATTTACAAAAATTAAAAGGAGACAATTAGAAATTATTATTTGTCTGTGGTCACCTGTGGCAGAACTGAGATTCAAAACTTAGCAGACCGACTCCAGAATGTTCCCATTAACCACTTTACTATACATAAATTTTTTTGTGAACTATCAAATATTTGTTACTATTTAGAGACTGGTATAATAGACTGTAGTAGTTATAAGAAAAAAACAAACTTATTAAAATTGAATTCTATGCCCTCAATCTTTAATGTTTCTTAGATATGAGATCCCTTTGAAAGTCTGGCATATACTATGGGCTTTACCTTCAGATTTGGGTATACATATATACTTCAGATTTGGGTGTACATACACATATATGTATACATATGCATTAATTTGTGTTATATATTAGAGTTTCCTCAGATAGCCTAAACAGCAGTTTATGAAAATAGAATTATACAAACATTATGTATATTAGTCCTTCCCAATACTTTTTTATTCATTTTATCAATTTTAATTTTAGCTACAAAATATTTTTAGATAGATTGAATTATTATCTATTTTTAAGAACATAATTTGCTATTAGCAGATTGTATAAATAGTGTTTAGGTAACTCTCAAAGGCTGTGTAGTTTAATTCCAATATAAATATCCCAAAAGGTACAAAGGGAGCCCAAGTATTTTGGGTTTGAGGATACTTTTGTGGGCTAGCTTGAAAATGTTGCTACTTTCAATAACATTTTCTTTTCTTTTAACGTTTTTATTTATTTTTGAGAGAAAGAGCCAAGAAGTCATTGGCTTCAAACTAATCTACCTCAAATCTTACATTACCAAGGTTCTCTGTAATTCTTGGTATGCAATTAAGAACTGGAAATCTTCTACTTGTCCCCAGTCACTATTTTGTTTATGGTAAGAATGGAGTGTAAGTCAAGAGTAATATGACAATGGCCAAATAGCTATAGATTTGTAGTGTGATCCTTGTGAGAATAAGGAAACAACAGTGATTGAGTATCTTTTGGGAAATGCATTTGACCATAGACATCCTTCCAGGATCCCTTTGAAGACCTAATTCTCTGCTATTTGCCAGAACTCGAAATGTATATCATGGATTTAAAAACCCAAAATCTATGCCCTTAAAAAATGTTTAATTGTGCTTTAGTAATAGTCACTTTTTAAAGTTTTGTTACATTTTGACAGAGTAAAACACTGCATTTATCAAGGGCATTCTTTCTCACTTACAAACATTTTCAAACCTGTAGCAGCTGGACAATTCTTAATAGACTTGAAAGTGAGGGTAAATAGGGTTGTCATAACTAGTCAATCAGTCAATCAATCATTCTCTTTTTAACCAAAGTAATATTTTGTGGCAGTAATAGAAGGAGCATATTATCCCCCCGAAACATTGTATTCACCAGTCATAGTTTGGAAACCAAATTCTTTCACTGGTATTTAAGCACTTCTAGTATAAGTGTTTATGGAGTTTAAGTAAGAAAAAATTCTCAGTTTCTATGTTTGTAAATTGGGAAGAAGTATAACTGATATTAACTACTTCCTAGAATTTTTGTGAAAAAATACCTGGGTCAGAACCTGCACTAACTCAGTATTCAGTAAAATAGACTAACATTATTTTGTTGCTATGATTATTTTTTTTACCTTTCAGTTTGTGCCTTTGTGGCATAATCAGTCTTTCCAGTTTCACTGAGATATAATTGACATATAGCACTGCATTCATTTAAGAGACACAGCATAATGATTTGATTTACATATATCATGAAGTAATTACAAGTTTACTTAACATAATTATCTCATACAGTTACAAAAAAATATTTTTCTTGTGATAAAAACTTAGGATTTACTATCTTAACTTTCATTTATAGCAAAAATATGGAACAGTTCACAAATTTGTGTGTCATCCTTATGGGGGGGCCATGCTAATCTTCTCTGTATCATTTCAGTTCTATTATGTGTGCAGCCAAAGTGGGCAATCTATATCTATATCTGTATCTATCTATATCAATATCTATATGCACACACACACATAATGCTTATTTCGGTAGACCTTCCATCTTCCATTTTTGTCAGACAAAGTAATTCTTTTCAAGAAATTATTTCTTAACAGCAAATTAAGTAGTGAGGAAGTGAGATTCTGTTGTGTATTTCAGCAATCAACAAAAGATGAGAGTCTTCTGAAATATTTATTTTAGGTCCTAGAATTTAAACATTGGACATTTGCTCCTCTTGATCATCTTTTAAGATCAAATAATAAACAATTTGATTTGACATATTTCCTCTCTGGTGTCTCACACATCTGTTAAAACATAACAAACAGGGGTAGCACTTAATGAGAATCTGGAGAAGGATGTATATAAATAAACTGAATCTCAACTTGAAAGTTACTAATTGCTCCTTGGTATTAATATGGATGTAATGTATTTATTATAGGATCTTTCTGCCAAATAACTACGGTCTATTTAAACTAGTGGCTCCATAATCACAATAATATCCTAAGTAAGAAAGCTACATCATAGCCAATGTATATCACTATCACTATTATTAAATGCATCCAGCCTATTAAAATGTACCCAGCTTATTAAATGTTACATATTTCTGAATTTTTAAGGTAATTTATTGTCAAGTTAGCTAACACACAGTGTATACAGTGTGCTCTTGACATCGGGAGTAGGTTCCCGTGATTCATCACTTACATACAACACCCAGCGCTCATAGCAACAAGTGCCTTCTTCAATGCGCATCACTCATTTTCCCTGCCCCCGATCTCCTCACTCCCATCAATATCTGAATTTCTTAAGACTCAATTCAATTATCCCCAAATAATGAGTCAAAATTTCCCCCCAAATAATGTTATTTCTGAAGTGTTTAACCTTTAACATAGGGCCAGCTTCTTCTTAAGGGCTTTATCCTATATCTTTTCAGCATACTTCATATTTACCTATTTTCCATTCAAACAAGTGCATTTAAGCAGATATACTGTTTCCCCAGCGTACAATAGAGATAGTAATCGTCTGCTTCTATTAATTTTCTTACTGAAAAAATATCTCTCAGTAGTATATTAATAGGTTTTAATACACTGAGGGCTTGTATTGACCCCTAAAACAGGAGATGGACAGACAGTAATACACCAAAGCATCCACCTGACTTACAAACTCCAAGTATTTCAATTGCCTTCATGATAGTTATTGTTGACTCCAGTTTTAAATGTCATTGCCAGTCAGGGTTGGTAAGAAGCTCTTTTTCCCACCCTTGATTATTTCCTAAGCCATTCAAGGTTTGGAATCGGAACATTCCTACTCAGAGTAAATATAAAATAAATAGATAAGGCCTAGTGAGGGCAAAGCCAGGTCAAAAAGATGTCATTATAAATGTTATATCACTGTAGCTATCTTCATTTCCACATTTACAAAGTTTTTATAAAGTAATAAGCAAATTTTTGTCATTATTTCTGAAATTAAATCAGTCATCTACTCAACAAGCATTGAGGAATGACTGTGACAAACACTTTTCTAAGGCATGCGGTGGACAGACAGGCAAGGACCTTGCTTTCCTGGTGCTTACATTCTGGAGAGATGGGTAGGTGGATTTCAGAGTGAACGGCCAGAAGAATAAAGAAGAAAACCAATATTTTATTAAACAAGACAATTTAGAGAAGTGATAAGTGGCACTAAAAAGAAAACAATATTTTTGTGACACACTGAGGGGACAGATTTTAGATTCGGTGGTTCAGGAAACCCTTCTATGGGGGTGATCTTGGAAATGATCTCTGAATTATGCAAAGTACTTGCCTGTATGACCAATTGAAAGCAGAGAATTCCAGGCAAAGGAAATTTTAAAAATAAGGGAAAAAATGATGGAATGTTTGTATTTCATCAAAACGTGAACCGAAGAAGTTCAATGATATTTTAATTTTTTAAATGTCCTGAAAATATACTGATGTACTGTTTTAAGAAATGTTTAAGCAACAAATTAAAAAGTGGACAATGACTTCAGACAAAGATGTAAGAGAGCCATCTGTGAACCTAATATTCTTATTCAACACCACTGTAATGAAATTTGTGAGTCTGAGTGCTGAGTTCAACAATAATTCACTACCTGTTTCTTCATAGGAAGTGTGCTCAATTATCTCAGCTATCAGAAACTTCTAGGTGATCCTCTAAAAATACTCGTATAAACTATTTAGAAATATTGTTGCTGTTCCAAACCATAGTCAAAAATCCTTTTTATCCTACAACCCAGTACTCTCACTCTCTCACACACACACACACACACAACTGAAAAATGTGTTTCCCAGAACAATACTGTGTGACGAACTCTTGATATTTTCTATCATTTCATTTTTAAAACATTTAAACATGTTTCATAACTTACTAAATTGCTTTTATGACTCATCGATGGGTTTGTATGTAAAGATTGGAAATACTATTCTAAGAGACATTCACAAATTTACACACCCTAATCTATACACCAAAGACAAAAACAAAAACAAAAACAACTAGGTCAATTACTATAGGCTAAAATTATTTATCCTTTCAGGAATAAACAGTAGTATAGTTCTTCAATGTTTTGCCAAATACTAAATAGAGGGGGAAAAAAAGAAGAAGAAGAAACCAGAATTAATCTTTTCTTTGCCTAACAACACGGTAATTTTGTGTTTGCTAGGAAGGCAATGTTTATATTAAATGGAGAAGTAGAAAGAATTCCATACTTATAAGGAAAGCTGATTTTCTTTCTGGTCACTCCTGACCCCATCTATTGGTCTCAATCATTCCCTAAATGTAGAAAGGAAGCATTTAAGAATTTAACAGTAGGGGTCCCTGGGTGGCTCAGTTGGTTAAGTGTCTGACTTTGACTCAGGTCATGATCTCACAGTTTGTGAGTTCGAGCTCTGCCTCAGGCTCACTGCTCTCAGCCCAGATCCTGGAGCCTGCTTTGGGTTCTGTGTCTCCCTCTCTCTCTCTCTGCCCCTTCCCCACTCATACTTTGTCTCTCTTCCTCTCTCAAAAATAAATAAACATTAAAAAATTTTTTTAAATAAAAAAGAATTTAACAGTAAACTCTTAAGAGAATTACAGTAAAAGATCAAAATGGTTTTAGTTAAAAAACTTCATAATAGTGAATCTAACATTTACAAAATAAACTTTTAACAGTAATACTTGAAATTTGTATTTATATTTGTCCTTAAATTTTTAACCACCTCAAGTAGAAATGTCACATAATAAATTATTCCAAAACAAAGTTTCACGCAAATTTTGGCCTCAGAATACATATTTACACACATATTGATGTTTTGGAATTTATCCACAATTCAAATAAAAAATGTAAAGTCATATTTGGAGTATACGGATTTCAACAGACTGAAAGCCAGCCTTTAGGGTTCCTTCCTCTCAACTCTGACCCTAAGATGATTTATGTTTCTCATTTGTTACTTTAAGATATTTTATAAAAAGTTGTTACATATATGTTGTAAAAGTAATATTGAATAAACCAGAAAGTCTAATAAGTGCTATAGATTTATGTGGGAAGGATGCAGACCCTGACATTTATTTATCATAGGCGAACCCTCGAGCCTTGCAAGATGTCTGTTAATTCCCAGTGAGTGGGGCCTGGTGGTCTGACTCCTGTGCCTTTGCTAGCTCCTTCTTGTCTACTCTGGATCACCCTGAGCCTAGCCACCAACTCTGCTATAAACTTTTACAGACTTTATTGTAGTCTTAGAAGGTTATGGGGCAAGGCGAGACCATGAATCCCACAAGCGTCCCCCACTGACTGATTCTAATCACTTGGCCTCCTACATCTAAGTTTCCGAATTCCTTCCCATGGAAATCCACAAGCTCCTGACCTTGCCTCTGGTAGAACAGTTTGATCACACTCAGGCCTCTTTAATATAGGATACTCCTACCACATGGCTTATCTTGAAGTTTCCTTCAACAGAAAATCTCCTCTGTAACAGAAATTTTCAAACACAATAGTATATATGTACATGTAGTAAAAGCATCTTATGCAGATCTGAGAAGCGCTCCATAGATGTTCTTTCACTTTTCTCTAAAGCAACTTCCACTTTAAGCTCTGGTTGGATTGCCGGCTGCAGACACTTCACTACTGAAGGAGGAGAAACTTCCAATGAGTCCATTAGGCTCATTCTGGTGGCTTACAGAAAGTCCAAATACTTTCGTGGTGGGCCACATGATCATAAAACTACACATGGAAGCTTTTTTGTTTAAAACTCCTTTGTTGAGGTATAATTTATATCAAATAAACTATCAATTTTGAATATATAGTTCCATGAGTTTTGACACATTTATAACCCTGTGTAACTACCAATATCATCAAACATTACCCAGAAAAGTTTTCTTTTATCACTATCCATCCTTCATCCCTGGTGAGGCAAACACAGATTTACTTTCTGAATCTGTTTTTTAGTTTTTCTACCTTCTAGAAACTTCTATAAATGAAATCATACAGTATGTACTCTTATATGTCTGGTCTCTCAGCATACTCTTGTTGATTCATACATGTTATTGTATTTATCAGTAGTATATTCTTTTTCACTGACAAGTAGTATTGCATCACACAGATACACCATAATTGATTTACCTTTTCATTTGTTTTTCGGTTTGGGAATATATCAACTTTGTGGCTCTTCCTAAAATGTATTATACAGCCCAACTCTTAGAAGATGGCGGAAGAGCATGGAAGTTTTTTGTGTGTCTCATGTCCATGAAATACAGCCAGACCAACACTAAACTATCCTACACACCTAGAAAACTGACTGGAGGATTAACACAACAATCTGCACAACCTGAACCACAGAATTCAGCAGGTACACAGTGTGGAGAAGTGAACTAGAAAGCGCAGGAAGGGAGGTGCTTTTGTGACCTGAGAGAGGCTGGAGACTTGGGGGGGGGGGGGGGGGAGAATAGGGGAAAAGCAAACCTCCCCAAAAGCAGCTGGAGAGAAAGTGGAAAATTGGAAACAGCCACAGGGACTAAACTAAAAAGGGAGAAAAGAGAGGGTTTAAATTCCATTAAGACTGTAAACAAAGGGAGCGCAAAGGCTGCAACTCCACAGCTCAATACCTGGTGGGAAGGGAGAATCCTCAGGAACAGAGTGGGGTCCAGGAGGTTCTCGGGCCACACGGGGAAAAGCGGTTCCACTGCTGGAAGGACATTTGGCAGAGACTGTTGAAGCCACCTGGTCCCAGCCCAGAAGACGGCCACATTCGCTGGTGCTGGAACAAGGTCCTTAAGGGTGAAGCCTGGTGCCGGATGTGTGTTGTGATTTTCCATAATCCCTGAAATGCTGCTGCTACACTGTCTCACAAATTTTTCTGGGGCCGCTGGCACCTGGCCACAGTCTTGGGGCACCGGAAGCAGCAGGGTCCCGCAAGCGTTCCTGTGCGCAGCCGGCATTCAGCCATTGCTCGGTGAGACCCTCCCACAGAGGCACAGAACGGTCAAAGCCTCAGTCCTTCGGAAGTAAGGGGTCGGGGAAACAGCCGCATCTGAGACAAAACCCGGGAGAGGGGTACTGCCTGGGGCCTGGTCATGGAGAGTGAAAAAGCGGAGAGTGGACAAAAGCTGAAGACATAGGACGGGTGTCCGATTGCTGACCCGGGAGAACAGACTGGGTAGCTGGCTAGCGCCATTTTCAACAATCCCGCGCATGCGCATACGCACCTACGAGCCCCGCAACAATCCGCCCCAGTAGGCTAGCAGCGCCATCTAGTGGAGAGAGGAGTTATTACACTGAGCTCCACCCAACTGGGCCAACTTCCCTCTTCAAGAACACAAGTCTCACTGCCCGCTTAATTTACGGACTATGAAGAGCTACATAGACTGACATCTAGGGGAAAACGAAGTAATTTCGGTCCTACATCAATCTGTTAGCAGGTTCATCTATTCGATTTTATTTCTTTTTTTTTTCTTTTATACTTCTTTTACTTGAATACAGAAAGAGAAAAAATTCATTTTTATTTTCAATTTTTATGAAAAATATTTTTTTAATTTTTATTACTGTATTTTTTACCTTTGTGTAATTTTTTCAAATTCTATTTTACTTCCATCATTGTATTTTACTCTACTTCAGTGTATTCACCTTTTCAAATATTCAAACGATCTTCTTTTTTATTTTTTTCTCTTTTTTGTATCTTTTCTTTTTCTTGAATGCAGAAACAGAAAAACTTCATTTTTACCTTCAATTTATATTAAAAATATTTTTCTTTAACTTTTTTAACTATATTTTTTGCTTTAATGTAAATTTTTTCAAATTCTATTTTACTTCCATCATTTTATTTTAGTCTACTACAGTGTATTCACTTTTTCAAATTTTCAAACGATTTTCTTTTTTCCATTTTTTCTTTTTTCTCTTTTTCTTTTTCATTTCTTTTCTTTTTATTGAAGAGAAAAAGAAAAAAAATTATTTTTAATTTTTAATAAAAATACTTTTAATTTTTTTCTACTATATTCTTTACTTCTGTGTATATTTTTTCAAATTCTATTTTACCTCCATCATCTCATTTTAGTCTACTTCAGTGTATTCATTTTTTCAAATTCTCAAATGATTTCTTTCCCCTACCCCCTTTTTTTCCTCTAATCTGTCAAACCACTTTCAACACCCAGACCAAAACACACCTAGGATCTAGCATCATTTATTCGATTTGTGTGTGTGTGTGTGTTTAATTATTTAATTTTAATATTTTTTAATTTTAATTTTTCTTTTAATTTTAATTTTTCTACCTCATTAATTACTTTTCTTTCTTCAAAATGACAAAACGAAGGAAATCACCCCAAAAGAAAGAGCATGAAGAAACAACAGCCAGGGATTTAACCAACACAGATACAAGCAAGATGTCTGAACCAGAATTTAGAATCACGATAATAAGAATACTAGCTGGAGTCGAAGACAGATTAGAATTTCTACAGAGATAAAAGAAGTAAAAAAGACCCAGAATGAAATTATAAATGCTATAACTGAGCTGCAATCACGGATGGATGCAGTGGTGGCAAGGATGGATGAGGCAGAACAGAGAATCAGTGATATAGAGGACAAACTTATAGAGAAAAATGAAGCAGAACAAAAGAGGGAGATTAAGGCAAAAGAGCACAATATAAGATTTAGAGAAATCAGTGACTCATTAAAAAGGAACAACATCAGAATCATAGGGGTCCCAGAAGAGGAAGAGAGAGAAATAGAGGTTGAAGTGTTATGTGAGCCAATCATAGCGGAAAACTTTCCTAACCTGGGGAAAGACACAGACATCAAATCCAGGAAGCACAGAGGACCCCCATTAGATTCAACAAAAACCAACCATCAACAAGGCATATCATAGTCAAATTCACAAAATA